>NW_020449008.1:139116-207893 GCF_003343035.1 Apteryx rowi | reverse complement strand
CACATCTGGAGTCCTGTGTCCAGTTCTGGGCTCCCCAGTACAAGACAGATGTGGCACTACTGGAGCAAGTCCAGCAAAGGGCTACAGAGATGATTAGGGGACTGGAGCATCTCTCTTATGAGGAAAGACTGAGAGAGCTGGGCCTTTTTAGCCTAGAGAAGAGAAGGCTGAGGGGGGATCTTATTAACGTGTACAAATATCTGAAGGGAGGGTGTCGAGAGGATGGAGCCAGACTCTTTTTCAGTGGTGCCCAGAGACAGGACGCGAGGCAACGGGCACAAACTGAAACACAGACAGTTCCATCTGAACATGAGGAAATACTTTTTCACTGTGAGGGTGACAGAGCACTGGAACAGGTTGCCCAGAGAGGTTGTGGAGTCTCCTTCTCTGGAGATTTTCAAAACCCGCCTGGATGCGATCCTGTGCAACATGCTCTAGGTGACCCTGCTTGAGCAGGGGGGTTGGACTAGATGATCTCCAGAGGTCCCTTCCAACCTCAGCGATTTTGTGATTCTGTGACTTTCTCTTCCTTTCTACTTCATGCTAGCTAGCTAGTACTTGGTGCTAGTTTCTATTGACTTTTACCTTTCCCAGACACTAGAAAGTGGACAGTGGTAATGTGTTTTGATTTATATCTGTCAGTTGGAAGCATGTGGTTATTGAAATTAAGTATTTTGGGGTTTATTCTGCTACTACTTAGTCAAAGCTGTGAGTTAGCAATAAACATGTTAAAATGGCTTCCTCTCCTGCACTATTTTAGTTTGGAAAGGCTATTTTCAGAAACTTCTTTTTTTATGAATGCAGTAGTTCATATATTCTCATACCAGTCATCAAGGAGAGTTTGAAATAACTATTGAGACTCTTTTGTTACCACAAAATACCTCCGATGTTGCAATTCTAATTCACTCCAGTCAATACTAGGCGTTGTTCTTCAGAGCCTCAGAACAAAGAACTTGCTCCAGAAATTCAAGGAACGTTTGGAAAAACACTTTGCAATATTTCCTGAATCTTTTGGACTGGACTGTCAGAATTTCTACCTAAATTAGTCCTTGAATGTTGCTATTTTTCAGTAACATACCTGTCTATCAGAGAGTAAAATTCAATCTGCCTGTGATGTAGTTAGGAGCTTAAAGCCCTTTGCAAGAGAAGAATGTTTTTGTACCAACTATTGCAGCTGGTTCTTTTACAAAAAATACTCTCCTAGAAGCTGAACTACAGGGCAATATCCTGTTCTAACCAAATGTTGGCTAGATTTAGATTGGTTTGATGTCATTAGTTTGCTGTTTGATGTGATTCAATTTAAGTAAAAAGAATAAACATATAAGCGTTTCTGAAAGAATAGCTGCCCGCCTTTGGAAAGCTTTCGGTGCCAGTGACAGAAATGCAGGGCTAAAACATTTTGCTTTTAGAGCTCTGGCTCTTACCAGAATGTAGTTGGGCAGTGATCATTACTGACCTTTTCACATTCATTGCAATTTTGCGTTGCAAGTCGTAATTTAGGATTGTCTGTTTTCAGAGCAACATCAAGTATAAGACCAGATAACTGACAATGTTTATAATCTTGTGCAGATAATATAAGATGATAATGGAAGTAGGGGGAGAGGGTAGAAAATAGCAGTGGATGATACAAGAAAAAGTCTATTCATGTAATAAGCAAATAGTTATACCAGGATGTAACAAGCCCAAGACAAAAGACTTTTTTGTTGTGTACATATGTACCAAATGAGCGTGTTTTTAACTGTTAATTACTAGTGTATTTGCAGTTTATTTTATGAAGAATAGGCTGTTAATCATAATGGAAGTCCTGTATCATTATGTGATTTCTGCATAGCTTAAATCTGGACCCTGGTGGAATGTATGCATGAGGTCTTAGGAAACTGGCCACTGTCATTGCGAGGCCACTCTCGATTATCTTTGAAGGGTCATGATGATTGGGAAAGTGCTCGAGGACTGTAGGAAAGCAAATGTCACTCCAGCCTTCCAAAAGGGCTAGGAGGAGGACCCAGGGAACTACAGGCCAGTCAGCCTCACCTGCATCCCTGGAAAGGTGATGGAGCAGCTCATCCCAGACACTGTTTCCAGGCACATGAAGAACAAGGCGGTGATGGGGAGTAGCCAGCATGGATTCACAAAGGGGAAATCATGCTTAGCCAACCTGATAGCTTTCTATGATGGGATGACTGGCTGGGTAGATGAGGGGAGAGCAGTGGATGTCATCTACCTTGACTTCAGCAAGGCTTTTGACACTGTCTCCCATATCATCGTCATAGACAAGCTGATGAAGTATGGGCTAGTTTTCTTCACTTTCAAATTGGAATTGAATACAGCAAGCTTTTTAAGACAGTGTTGCCAATTTAAGCTAGATATAAAACTGTTTCTCCTTGTAAAACATATTGAATATTACAGTTCTTTCTAGCCTTTACAAGGGAAAATTGTTTGAAGGTGTTAGACGTAATTTCATCTTCATAAACTACGAGGTCATGGACCTTGACCTCCTGGACAGGGGAAATCCTTTGGCAAAGGTATCAGTATAAACTTATGAAGCTCTTTAATTCTGTATATGACACTGATTTTTAGATGCAAAGAAATAATAGCTCTGTTTTAAGTGTAGTATCTATTTTACTTTTTTCAGGGGCTCTGATGCATCCAATACACAGGTATTTTGCCTCAGTGCGACAGCTGCAGTTTTATCTTTCAGATATGGGTAGTAATACAAGTTCTTTTGCTATAAACTGAACTTCAAGTTAAACAGCAATATTACTAGTTTTGCTTCTGCTATTAGGACTGCCTCTTCATTACAATAGAAACATTGCTACAGCAGTATGCGTGTGAATCTTTCAGATAATTGTATCATAGGTTAATAGCTCAAGGAAAAAAAAACAGCTAGACTTACCATCTTTTTATGTTTTTAGTGTTCTTTTCTTTGAATGATACATCTTAAAAAAATCACTTTTTTGCATGTTCTGAAAGAAATCTAGTACATCCCAATATGAACTATGCAGCCCCCAAAGCATTGTTTTTTCAAATACATATTTTAAATTACTGTGTTCTTTTGATGGCTTTGTACCCTTAAGCTTTAAGAGTAAGGACAGCTGATCCCTATTTGAAAAAATAGTGGTCTGGGAGCTAGCTTGATTGTGTGGAGGTTGGTTGTGATGAGGACTTTTCAGCTATTAAGCTATCTCTAGAAAAAAAACGAGCAAATGTTATCAAGACCATAGCTGTAGCTACTGGAGAGATTTCTGTTAGTGAATTAAAGAAACTTCTAACCTTCTCAAGAAAACTTACAATGAATGACTGAGGAAATATAGTGTGTACTCCTTATTTCCAGAGTTGATGTTGAGCTTTGTGGGTCAGACTGGGCTTTTGTCACTAAATTGGGCTTTTGTTTCTAAATCTTCCTGGATTTGGTATGCTCTGCTATTTGGACGGAGCACAATTTGCCGCTCATTTACTGTAAGAACCAAAGTGAAGTACTAAGAATTCCTGCCCCTTCTGTAATACTACTGTCCTTTGAAGTCATGAAAATTGAAACATGGTATGTAGAAACATGAGATAAAGAGCGTTTGGGAGAGTTTCTAGATACTTTTTCTAATGCTTGCTTTTTCTAATGCTGCTCATATGTTACATTAAGCCTTTTAAGCTGTAAGAACTAGAGTTGGAGAACAGCAGTATTTAAATTTCACAGTTGTCCTTGACTGAAATGTTCTTGACTTGACCTTTGACATTGATTACAAAAGTGATCATCATCATCATCATCATCATCATCATCATATATTGCTTATACTATAAGCTTAATCTTTGAATATCAATTTTTATCATATTTTCTTCATTGTCTTTAGTTGTTTAAGCTTTTTCTTGAAGTACTTTAAACTGTCTTTTCTACCTCTCTTATTCTTCCTGCTATGATATGGTAACAGTAGCTAAATGTGAAGTAAAATATTAATTGACCAAGATAGCACTTTTTTTGTTTTGTTTTTTCTCCTTGCTGATTACTTGGTCAAATAGAAATCTTATTTTCARTAACAGCTAAAAAAACTTCTGCATAAAGCCTTCAACTTGCAGCCGTTTCAGTTATTGAACATTCTTTTTTTTCCTTTTTGATTTCTGTAATGCTCAAACACATAATTGCTTATCCATATGCAGATATGGCTTACCAACAGTAATTTTATCTAGGCAGGTACTCATTTCTGTAACCATGACCTATTCAAGAACACTGCGGCTGAGATACTCATGCTCCCAATGATACAGAACAAGTCAATGACACATGGTGCGATTCTGCCTGTGTCCCAGTTTCCTAACCCCCAAATGCACTGGCCTAGCTGTCAGGCCAAATACAGTGTATTCAAGTTTTGGAAGACAAATTTCAGTACCTCACAAGAGAAACAACGGTGTGTAATCTGTGCAGATATTCAAGCTGAAGTCACAAACACAACGTCACTAACTGAAAGTTAGTAAAATCTTGAATTGAAGGCAGAGCCTAGTAGCTCCTTTTATAAGGTTGCTGAAAATTTCCAGTGTGTTAAACACAGCTTTAGGCTAATGGCACAAAAACTCTGCAGTACTGAGGAGAATTATTTTCCACTCTGAGCTGTTTTATTTATTATATATATGCATACACAGGAATACAGGTTATACTAAGTAAACTTTAGAAAGCTGGCTTAAACCATTTCTTTTGAACATGTTCAAGTTTGACATTTTAATTTCAAAATAACTATTCTGTGATACTAACCTTCCCCTTTCTGATTAGTTCATCTTACCATGTGTCATACAAATATGCCAATTTAATTTTAATTTAAAATGGGATGTTGCATTTGAATRTAAACATACCTTTCTGGACCCTGATTGCTATTTTTTTTTTTTTCAGTTTGATTGCAATGTGTCGAATGATTTGCAGTAAACTAAATAGCATATGAAATTTGATTACTAATTCTGCCTCCTTTTTTTCTCAGCTCTTATGAGACTGCCACCAGTCTGTGAGTGCAGAGATTACTGAGATATGTATTTAGATCAAATTAATTCATAAAGCAAAAAGGGTTGTATATATCCTATTTTTGGTAGGAACCAACTTGATTCAATTTTGAAGATCTGATTGTGGAACCATTGAAAAGGCTGAAGTTGTTAGGTCTCCTACATGAAGAACAAAGGAAACTATATTATATGCTTTTGCTTTTATGTGCTGTGCTCTAAACCTTTGAAGTTTGGACCTGGACCATATATGTTTTAAAAGGAGTCTTATACACTTGAATTTTTGAATATAAGTGCTACTTCACTAAGGTTTCTCTGAGACTCTAAGCTAATTTCTTGAGAGAGCACTTGATTGAATTTTATATTATTTAGCTCTCATCTTTGTCTTCTAATTGTTGGGAAGATACTGGTTAAAAGCCGCTGTTTAAATGCTCCATAGTCAGTGATGGCATAGTCTTATTAAATGAAAAAGCGCAATAGTAATGGCAAATACAGGAACTCATAGCTAATGGGACCTCTTGTTCTAATTTCCTTGAACCTCAGTCCAATTTAGATTGTATGCTGGAGGGCTGACCTACTTGTACTTCAGTCAACCATTACTTGAAAACAGCATAAAAAGCTTTACTTTCTGGGAAAAGAGGGGAAGGATAGAAAAGACTAGTTAGTCTTCCTGAGATTAGTTGATAAAATTAAGCATTTATTTGTTCACATTCTTGCATTTGGGGATTCTGCATTTTAGTGATTCTTGTGTTAGAGCTATACAAGGACAAATAATGTGTATACAGATTTTTGAAAATTGTAAGAAGGACTGGCTACTTGGGTTTTTTAAACCCTTAATAAAATTAGTGAAACCTTTAGAACCAAAGGAAAACTTCCAGCTTCTTGTTTGTCGAACCTTGATCTTGTCTGTTTTAAAGCAGCACCTTTTTTGTACACTGAAAAGTTTAGATTTTCAGTCATCTTAAAGCTAAAACAGGTTTAGGTGTACTATATGTGATTAAAAAAAAAAAAGTTGAGCTTGTCAGATTGTGTAAGATTATAAAACGAGATCTGTGACTTTAGTATTTAAAAGGGTGATGCTTTCAGGTAGCTTAGACCAATGAGTTTAGTACATGGTAACACTTTTTTGTTACTTACATGAAGGACCCAGTTTATCTGTTACACTTATTTACATAAATAAGTGCTTTATAAGGGATGTTTAGTTCTACAAAATCAACAATCCCATGTTGCATATGTTACTTGGAGTGCTAAGGAAAAGTAAAAAGTCCTCTTTTGTCCTTGCTGCAGTAATTACTATTTGAGGACCAGAAGATGAGGTTGTCTGGAAGCATGGAAGACCTGGCTGAAGGTTACCTCAGATTTGCTGAGCTGAAAATCTGTTTAAGCAGAATTCAGAGTTTCTCTTTCCAGAGGTCATGTTAACAAGGCTAAGTAACACGCAACCTGCTTCYCCTATCCTAACACAAATAAATGAATAATGTAAATGTCCCTAACGATTCTTCAGACGTCTGGTTAGTTTGTTTTAAAATCTGATTAATCTTATTTAGTCTGAAATATGAAACCCTGTTGTATGTTTGTTTGTACTGTTACAGTTTATTGTTGATTTTAAAATGCACAAACAGATCTTCTGTTGTTTCTGAAACAGAATAATCCATTATTACTGAAAAAGGGATAGTAGAAGCTATGCGTGCCTGTTTTGTTTTACTTCTACATTTATGAACTACGTTCCACAGAGGTCTGTAAATTCTGTATCAATTCCAGAAATCATATGACATTGCTGAAGAGATTTATTATATAAAGCTTATTTGACAGTGATCACAGCTGAGAATGTGTGCTTGTCAGCTGCAAGGTCCTCTTCATTAGCAATTTTTATGTTGATAAAATGGGGGGAAAATACTAAACTAACCTGAATGTCTTTTGAGAATTGAGGAATGTCACATGATGATTTGACCCGCTTTTTGTCAGCGAAGTTAGGACTGAGAGGATAATGGCTACAGAAACAATTGGTAATAACCRGAACTACTCTTTTGAGCTGTTTTTCAGCTCTGAACTAACACTAAATGGTTATAGGATGGTTATTTCTGCATTAGCAAGGGTCCAGTTTTGCACTTCCTTTTTGTTCAAGGAACCAGCATAAAGTATACCAGCAAAATGTTTCTGATGTTACAGGATATTTCTTTTATGTTTTCTGTTGAGTAGCTATCCTAGCAAGCTGCTTTTTTTTTTTTCTTTTTCTTTCTTTTTTTTCCCCTAGCAGAGAATAATCTGTTAGGTCTCAAAGAATTCTGTGTGGAAACATGATGCCTCTATAATGTTTTAAGTTAAGTATAATGTGTATGCATCATGGTCTGAGTAAATGAGTCATTTTACTAAGCCTTGTAGTCTGTCTCTTTCTCCCATTTTAGCATCTTCAGTAATGTCCTTCTGAGACACAGCATAGAAGGGCCCRCTTTTGTGCTTTCTCATACTTGCTCCATGGTCAGGAAAACAAATTTCTAATTTTCCAGCTGTCTGCCTGTTTCCTTGGTTTATTTGCATCACAGAAATGTGGCAGGGATTAACAATATGTTTGAAGAGTGTGTAGGTTCATCAATGTCCAGTGGTGTAACTAGCTTCCCCTACCCCAGTCGGTCCTATTGGTTTTCTGCTGAGCGTGTCTGCTCTCTAAGAACAACAGAAGGTAGAGTATGCTGTCAGATTGTTAACACATGTATTTTTTTGCTCATTTTTATGGTTCCTAACACTGCTTTAGTCTTCTGGAAACAAATATCTATTAGAGAGAGTCTTGAGGCTAAGCTTGGCTCAAATGAGGGCTCTGGATTGGTTCTCTTGAAGTAAAGAGCAGTAGCTCCATACTTTGTAACATTCAGATTCAGGAAGACTAGCTTGTTTCACTTTCAAGGTTTAGACCTTTTTCATTCCATGCATGTCATATTTAATTAATATTACAGCCCCATATTTCCTGAAATGGAATAATACAGCTTTTGAATATGAAACACAGAAACAACACAGCTGCTTCCTAAGCAAGCTATGCATCTGCAAAATGTGCACTAATGCATTTAAAAAGACTGTTCTACACCCAAGCTATCTCTGTGATTAAAAATACCTTCCTTTAATATGGGTTACCAATGGTCTTTCCTAAAGATTATAATAAATCTGAATATTCAACTTTATTGCAGTACATAAACATCAGAAGCATGTGTGTGTGTGAGGCGGGGAAAACCCCCAGAGGCCTTTGATTGCTGCAGTGTGACGAAATGACCTTAGCTTGAGCTACAAGGTTTTGAGCCAACAGGAAATGATGAAATACGCTCTGARAGAATTCCGCTTGGGGAAGTGGAGGTCACACACAGCTGTGCAGGTGCTGCAGCTAGCTGTGCAGTCATGCTGCTGAACTCTGTATTTGGAAGAAAACGCAAGTAAATTTAAGGCACGTGTCTTAAGGTAAATACTTTGCAAACAGTATATTGAATGATTGCCAAACAGCTCTAATAGTTCTTTAGCAAATTTCTGGTAGAAAAACCCATACTGCTTAACAGCTAATATGAAAGTATTTTTGGCCAAATAAGTGTGATAATTTGGTAAAGCTTGTAATGCTTGTCAAACATGAAAGGTTTTGTTTGATCATGGTTGAAACATGGTTCTCAGCCCAAAGATAGACTGCTCTCTAAAACACATCTCTTTCTAGAAATGATTATTGTATTATTTTTAATATATTTATGTACATGTTTTCTAAACATGTTCACGTTTTGTGGTACTTGTACAGTCAAATACTTTGATACCTCTTAACTTTAGAAAGCTTTGTCTAAGGTGAT
This sequence comes from Apteryx rowi, assembly GCF_003343035.1. Taxonomy (NCBI): domain Eukaryota; kingdom Metazoa; phylum Chordata; class Aves; order Apterygiformes; family Apterygidae; genus Apteryx; species Apteryx rowi. Next base: position 199,110 of record NW_020449008.1, on the reverse strand, counting down.
TCTTCTGATACTGGTTTGCTTCTTAATTATATCCCATTTTAGAACAGTTGTGTAGATGTCCTTTTTCCCTGCAGCTACTTTGTCAGTGCAGCTGTAAATGCTGTTTCATGGTTTTTCTGCTGCGGAATGCGTCATTACTATCCTCTTGTTCTTTAATTTCCTCTGTACTATCTTTCTTTTTGCACTGCTTTGGACTGTCAAATTCTACTTAAACATGAGTTTCCTGCATGGCAGAATGAACTAATATACTAAGCATGCAGTTTTAATAGTTCAACCGAGACTTTCCTACAATAAGTTTTCATTATGGCTGTATATAACCTGCCATCTAGTTCCATTAACTAAAATTGTCAATCTGTTTTTCAGTTGCAAGCTGCTTTTAACAGTTCTTTTGGGGTTAAATTTGCACATTGTTATACCATCAAGCTTCTGTGTTGCAGTAGTATGGATGTATTAAAATTGATTTAAGTTTTTAATATAGCCATATACATGGTGAATTACAGAAGAGTTTTAGATATTTATATGTAAACATTAAAGGCACTTTTTTCTAGTAGTATCTGGTCACTTGAAAGATTTCCTGCTAACGAAATGCTTGCTAAAGGTAATCTGAAAATTGGAGCAAAATGATCTTGTGTCCTCTTTGAAACAAACCTCAAGGCATAGTCATCTATGTTCTATTTGTTTGGGGGAGAGGAGAAATGTTAAAATACTAAGGCTGGTCTCATTTTAGGAGATTTTGACATGTTAATTAGTATGTGATATCACAGAAACCACAATAAACAGTGGAAAAGGGGGAAGACTTCTAATTCAATTTTTTTTTCTCTTGCACTTTAATGTGTTAATTGCTCAAGTTTAAATAATGGAAGCTTTTCATTTCGGGGGGAAAAAAAAGTTAGTATTTAATCTTTTAAGTTATTTAAATTTCAAAGCTGTCCTGATTCTCCAAGTGGTTATCTGGCCAATTTTGATGCGCCTTTTCTTCTACAGTAATGAATGTGGTATTTAATCTGCTYAATTGCTCAGTCTGCTTTCTGAATCTTTCTTGATCAGAAAGACCTGAGACGCTAAACAAAGAATCTTTTAAAGCTTATTCTTTTAAAAGGACTACCACTTAATATTATACTAAATAGCATAATACCTGGATATTATAGTCTTAGTACTTTACACTCCTTTCCTGGGTCTAAAATTCAGGAAGAATGTTTTTAGAATGTGAAATTTCTTGTATGATAAATTCGGTGTTGAAGGGTTTAAAATCTAGAATACAAGTGTTCTGTGACCAAAACACTTCTTTTAGATGACTCTCTTGTGTTCTCTTATCTTTTGCCCATCTCAACATGAATGGGAAGATGTTGTGTTTGCTTTAGTTTGTTATGGTAGGATCTTGAAAACAAACCTAATGTCAATGAAGGTTGCTGTTCAGTTGTACTTTGTACTTTCACGTGCGTCATATGAAGACTCTGCAGGCAGTAGCTGGTACTCAGAGTAACACACCTCCAAATTTGGTTTCAAAATTAAGTATTAGTTAAGGCCAGGATCAGTTATTCTATGTGCAAAATATTGTAATAGACTCTTGCATCTTATTCATTATAAAACAATCTTGAAAGACTTTTTAAAACTGGATTTTTAGCCTAATTAGAGTACTTAAAAGGAGACTGTAAAATAATGGAATTTTAAATTCATGTATTTAGGAGCAGTCAGTGTAGAAATTGGTCTGAAAATTTGAAGGGAGAATTTGGAGAACAATTGTCTCCCTTCAACAATTACTGGTTATTGATTAATATACAGTGAGTTTGTGATGAGATATATGGTCTATACCCTAYAGAAGTAAAAACATAATGCTAGTTTTGGGTTTTTCATGCTATTCAGCAACTACATTTTTTTCTTGTAGCAATGTCACCTTGTTTTCAGCTCCAGATGTGTGTTACTATCTTTACCTTGTTGTTCTCCAGAGGAAAGCTAAAGGAAATGTTGCTAATAATAATTTCAGTAGGGAGTATTAATTTGCCAAGAATTTTCCTTGATTCAGGAAACAAGGAGCAACTCTATGTAATATAGCAAAACTACTCTATGCTCTAAAAGTTAGTTTCTTCAATTTAGTTTATAAGCGGATAAGGTGTTTTTATTCTCCAGGAGCATGAAATGAAAAGATTGAGCCTTTGACTCCAGCTAATTCTTGTAGGAAGTTCAGATTTCTCCTAATCTTAAAGACTTTTTTTTTATTGTGWTAAGAGAACTTGGCCTATGTTAAATACTTTTTTCAAAAATTCCTTTGGCTTAAAAAACAAATGCTAAATATTTGAGTTGAATCATATCCTGTACCAAACAAATTATAATGTCTGTCTAATGTATAGTAATTACAGGCTTCAGCTTTTCTTAGTGCACATGATACATATGCTGTCTACAGAGAAATTGTAGAAGAAAATTAAGCTCCTTTTGTTACTTGGTGTTCTAGATACATTTACTCAGAACCCCTAATCTCTTATGATTTAATCTAAATGCATGTTTTAGTTTTACATTGGTTCTTTTTATGATATTAAAGCTCATCTGTTCTATAGCTTCTATATGTTTTGAGAACTTTGTGTGTGGTGGGTTTTTTATTGTTTTAAGTATATGTTGAACTGCTTTTTAGCAGATGTGCTTTTGTCAGCAATGACTTTTTAAATTCAGTGGTCTTTTTGGTGTTTCTTCTGAATGTAGCTATTAATGTTTTGGGTTTTTAAAATATTGTTGAAAATGGAGGTATTTTGTGAGAAGAAATTCCTGAACATTGTAGTTCCAAAACTAAAATACTAAGCAAGATCATCAAAGTTTATCTTAAATATCTGAAGCTTTTGAAAGCATTTGGAATATAAGTTTCATGTAACCTTAATTTTGTATTACATATTCCTCTCATACTTTTGACAGAATTTGTGGCAATTGCATGCACATATTCAGTAATAATTACTTTGTCTTATTTGCCATGCTTTTCTAGTACTATATGCACATTCCAGTTCCCACAGCGATTTTAAGTCCATCTCCAACACATCTTGTTTTAAAGGAACTCTAACAATACAGGAGAGAATTAGATTTTACAGTAGATGCCGAAGGACAGGAAATGGTCTGAGAATGTGATTTTGGAAAGACTTCCAGTTTCTTTAAGTAGTCTACTTCACTTCTTGCTTACATTTCTTGCTTTAACGGCCCTGGATCCAGAGATCTCTGAAGGACATTTGAGTTGATCAGAATCTCGTACTCTCAGGCTGTCATGCCCTTTCTCTTCATGAAGCAGGAGGGATTAGGAACTTGATTACATTTCCCTTCTTAATATTAAGACGATGTTCAGAAATGTTACAGGCTCTGTTTTTGAGGAGCATAAAATAACATGGGTAAAGCTAATCATGTTTAACCTTTCCATCACTCAAATTTTGTAACTAAATTAAATAGTACTCCTGTATTACACAACTGCTTAATCAGCCTCTTTCCTGCCTTCCTCTGTGTTGAAGGCCCAATTTTGATTAATAGGCCTAACAGTGATATAGGAGGAAGTACCTTGCTGAGTACCAAGTCATTAACAGATGTTTTCTCCACGTGAGAAATAACTACACAGTAAGTATCACTCTGCCTCCTGAGCAGCATCTCATATTCAAAATAAAGAGCTTTCTTTCCCCAAAAATAAAAGAAAATGCACAATTTTTACTTAAGAATACATATGAAAGTGTTAACAGTTTTGTTCTAATTGAAACTCTCTGAATGGTAATGTACTTTCCCATTAATGATACTTAAATTCATGGAGATACTCTTTGGCAAAAGGTGTGCCTTTGGTGCTAGATTGGAAGGGCAGAAGACGCCTCCTTGCCCTTACTTAGCACTTTGCATAATCTCTGCAGACAATTCTTTATTACTTGTATGATGCTTAATACTCTACAATCTAAAGTTCATTGGCTGTTGTAGGGAAGAGGAGCACAAAAAACCCCCAAACCGTACTTCAAAAGCTCTGGCATGGTAAAACTTTGATTTATGGAAATTGAGAAGTCTTTATTTTATGGTTAAATGTTCATACTGTTGAGTGTATGGTTTGAAACCTATACTTCAATACCTAACCACTTATTGAGCTTAATTTGCAAAGCTGGAGGCTTTTCTCAGTAGTAGGCTACAGGGATTTAATGAAAAACAAAACAATGCACCCATTTTTTGTCACTGAAATAATCATTTCAAGAGGTTTGAACTTAATCTGCAGAGTTTTTCTGAATAAAGTTGAAGACAGCCATTTACACTTTTTTCAGAATTGATCATAATTACTCAAACTGTAATTGATTTTTTTTCCTTTTTTTGACTTTCAAGGGACTATACAACTTGCATTGAAAGAAAAAATCGATATCAGAACGCCTTCTTGGGAATCAACTCCTATTTTAAGCACTTAACATTGTGTAGTAGTGGTCACTTAAAAACAACCAAACCACTTTTCAACATGCTTCTGTTGTATTTGATCAAGAATTAAATCTCTTAAGCCTTGGATAGTTTAACACAAAAAAACTAGTAATGCCTGTACGGACTTACACTAGGAAGTCAAAGAAAACTTTTGATGTTGGCATGTAGAGGCTCATATGTTAAATTAGTCTATAGTAGGAGCATTTGAACAACGCTATCCATCCTTGAGTAGTGTTGTAAATGTAGATGTAGTTTGTATCTGCAAAACTGGCTTTTTTTCCCAGTATTGTTTTATTCTAGTGACTGCATCATCCYTCATAGCCACAGCTAAGCCAAAAAAAAAAAATCTTGTTTTGTCAGTTTCTGAATCTTTTAGGGCTTTCTACTGCTGTGCATCAACTTCCTATGTTGTTAGCAAGTATGGCTATGTCATTTAAAGACTAGTTTTGTAGTGTTAATATTTTCCTGTGATCAGTGTCCGTTTCACTTAAAATCAGAAACAAGAGGAAATATGTATTTTTAAGAGCTTTCCAGCAGCTGTTGTGATTGTTGATACCGGGCAAATATTTAGAGTGGGCTTTCAAAAGTTACCTAAATTAGTTGGGAGTTCAGGCTCTTTTAAAATATTCATTTAATATCAGGTCACTGTATTTCAGTAGAGGGAGAAAAAGATCTTGTTCACTAATGCAGGCTGGATAATAAAATGAGAACTCCAGTGTTTAATGCAGTGACTCTTCAAGCGTTCACTGGTTATACCTCTGGTCAAAGTGTGTCTGTCCCCATAAGGGACTTTGTAATTACCCAGACATTTTGTAGTAGAAGCAAAACYTCTGAAGGTGATTAATAACTTTACTAGTAAAGATTAAAAAATATATATATATATATTTAAAAAAAATACACCTGCACTGAGCAGCTTGTCAAGCAGAGGAGGAAAAAAAAAATTCTGGTGTTCCAGAAGTCAGTCATTTTGCTATTTAAAAGAAGCCTTCTGTGTATGTAGAAAAATACTGAGATATAGGTTATGCTGGAAGCATTTAGGAGCCTGTAAGGACAGATAAGTCTTGAATCTGCAAAACACCCCAGTATGTCTGATCACAAATTAAGGGAAGAAATGATGCAAGTTGAGCTGGTTCTTGGACAGCTCCATCCCTTCTGCAGTTGCTCACACCTGCAGTGAAGGCACTGATTACGCAAGATAATTCCTTCAGAGGCTTCATGGGTTCAGTGATACGCCTTGGAACATGAAACTAGGCGGAAACAGGGGCTTGTAACTTGGGCCAATCTGATCTTCAGGGTGTTGGAGTGAGATGAGACATACTATACATGTGAAACACTTATCTAATGCTGAGGCTAAGAATCAGTGTTTGAACAATGTTTGGATCATTATGTCTAGCATTGAGATACATTTCTGTGCTGTGTGTTATTCAAAAACAAATGCTTAAGCTTAATCAATAATTTTTAGTTTATTTAATAACATTCACACAGTGCTTAAATTGAAATTATTAAAATAGCTGTTCTTATGCCTCACTGTATTATACATTGTGAAATTTATATGTTGTAAAATTTCAGTCACATAGTGTTGATGTTCCTGGAGAGTTTAGTTTGAGGTATTGTCTTCTCATTATAGTTGGAGGGTTTTTTAGATTTGGTAAATATCAAGTAAAACTTACGTGCTTTAATGATCTTAACTTCTGATGTGTGCTAGGAATATATGGCTTAAATGTCTGTTCATTGCCCATGCTAAGGCAATAAAACAAATGCTATTGTCTTTTTTTCTATTGTATGTTATACATTTTGCATTTAATAAGTATGGTTATAAGTGATTTTAACACAGTAGTGAGGAAGTTGTTCTGAGCAAAACAGTCCCGACTCGGAATTTTTGCTTAATTTATTTGGTAGTTAACCCCAGCTTCTGACCACTGCCCTGGTAGTGGGAGAAACTCCCCATAAAGAGTCAAATGTCTTTCCTACCCCTTCCCAGGTTCAGCTTAGGGCAAGCCCCTGCCATGTCCCTGACAACATGCACCCCTGGCCCTGCCTCTCATTCCCCCCCCCCGTGGCCTTGCTGGAGCCGGGGCTCCTCTGAGGGCTGGCGGGTGCTGACACCAGTGTTGGAGCTGGCTGGAACCAGCCTGGGGCCATTCATGGCCTCCTCCCACGTGGGTCACCCCTGCACCCCCCAGCTGACTAGGCCCTGCCAGTTGTGCCCAATACAAAAGTGAAAGAAATCTCTTGTTGCTCTTGCTTAAACTTATGAATGACTAGTATGAACAAGTACCTTCTRTATTATTTAACATAACTTTGTTATTTGAACCTTGGAGAATGTCTAGGTGGCAAAATATTCAGGTATTCAAACTAGAAAATAAAAGAATGGATATTGCTCACAGTCTCAGAGGAGTATGCCTAATAGGGATCGCATTTGCAGTTTGTAATTGTGTGCATTTCTTAGATTCCTTCCTTCAGTGCTCAGGATRTCATGTTCACCAAACAGATTGCTGTCAATGTCTTTCAAAAAGTCATTTGTAGTGTGACTCTGCTAACTTTAATATGTGATCTAATTTCCATAGGAAGCAGAGTGATTTAATTTCCTCAGACTTTTCTTTGGTATTTGTTGCTGTAATATCTGTGCACTTAAAGATGACTAGTGGACTTTCTTATCTTAAACCTCTGTGAAGAGGATGCTATTCTATTTTATAAATTGCAGAATAAGACTTAGGCCAGTGTTGTTGTTTTGAGGCTCTGGTTTGAAAAGGCTAAGGCCTAACTTCCGTTAATAACATGCATTCAAATCTACTGAGTGCAATTAGAAGTGCTCACAGCACTGAATAGTAGTGACAAATCTTGGTTTGATGGATTTGTTCTCTGCATCCAGGGGCTAGAATTCCTTGGTGTTGCTTGAATATGTAAACCAAAGAGACCTTTTTATTCCTGTAGTTCCTTGTCCCATTCATTTGTGGATTTATCAATGTGGACAGCTGTGATTGTAACAGGTTGGTACACAGTTCCTCAATATTTCTAAATTGAGGTCAGAAATTCTGACACTTTTTTCCTTCATGCAAATCATAACAAATTTCCACCCCAAAGGATTAGGGAGCTCTATTAGAGCAAGTTACTTGGATAGGATAGAAAAGGAAACAATGGATCAATTGCTTTATTTAACCGGGGGATTTGAGATACATCATTTGTAAAGTATATTCATAGTAGCTACATAATGGTTTGCACTTAAAGCATGGGACATGATTGTTTCTGTAGAATGAAGTCCTATTTTCTTGCTATTCTGTATGGAACAAAACTTCAGTCTTCAGTGAGCAATAAGGAAAAATACTGTAGGCTGAAGTTTATGAACAGCTATGCCAAGTTGAGTGGCATCCTTATTCAACGTATATGATTCTCAAGCCATGAAACTTGGAATCCTGTTGAGTCTCATCCACAGTGACAAGTCCTGTTCTTCCAGAAAGAAGTTTAAAAAGTAATGTGAACAGATGCCCTCCTCTCCTAAACATCTTTGAGCGTGCTTCTTCAAAGTCCTTAAAGAAAACGCAAGGATAATACTAATGGCAGAAAGACCATTTGTTTTTACTTAGTATGTGTTGATTCTCTTTTCTTCTGTCTTTCACTAATGAAGACAGTCAAACACTGGAACAGGCTTCCAGAGAGGTGGTGCAGTCTCCGTCTTTGGAGGTTTTCAAGACCTGAGTGGAAAAAGCCCTGAGCAACCTGGTCTGACCTTGTAGCTGACCTCCAGGGGGTTGGACTCCAGACCTCCTGAAAGCTAGAATGATTCCAGCTTGGACAATTCTGTCATTCTGAGGTTTTCTCTGCCTCTCTGTTTGTCACCTAAAGCCACAGTGCTAGAGAGTGACTTGGTTTAATGTAGCCTATTGTACACAAGAGAATAGTTAGAAGAGATAAGTACTGCATTGTGTTGGCACTGAGAAAAGCTGCTGTCAGTTCTTCCTGTTCTAGAAACTGTCAGAAATTCTAGAGGGCAAGAAAAGTCATGTCTTCTGTTTGTCATCTGTATTATATGTTTTGGGRAAACTTAGATCAGGTCCTCAGGACAAGGTTGTGATATCACCTTTGAATGTTAAATATCTGAAATATGATACTTTGTAGGCATTTTTCAGGTTGGAATATTAAACTCCTAGAATCTATTCTTTGTAAGATTCAGTAAGCAGCATCGAGACCTTAATTAGTTGTTTGGGTTTTTTTTAAATGCTGGCCTTTTGAATTATGGTAAGGTGTCTTACGAAAATAGACATCTCCCAGAGGGGTTCAGACATTAAAATCTTATCTTCTAACAAACAGCCCTGCATACTTACTAGTAAGAGTTCTTCAAAAAAAAATCAGCCATTTACTGTGAGGGAGTTATAAAATGAAGGATTTTTTTTATACATTACTTCCTCTTTTTCCATTTAAAAATAGGTTACGTGAAGTTTTGGAATACACTGGATGTTCTTAACATCTTAAAGGTCTTCATTCATTGCACAGACTTTTGCAAGTCGCGTGCTAATCTCTACCACCTTACACTTGAAAAAGGGAGTTAAAAAAATGTTTTTTCAGCATAAATGAGGCATTTTTGAATTTTGTAAATTGCTTTCAAGATAATGGCATCAAAAACAACTTCCTGAGAGCAGAGGCAGCATATTCTATTCAGAAGTTTGTGTGCAGTATTTTAAGGTCTGTTTGCTCATTATCAGTTAATATTTTCTAAAGTTCTCATGTGTTAAGCCTTCAAGGTATTTACAGTAAGTCACATTGGAGTGCATTAGCAGTAAAGAAAGCAAAGGTCTTTAGCATATGGTGTTACTTGAATGATCCCTAAAGAAGCAGCTTAAAAAAAAAAAAAAAAACTCGTTTATCAGTCGGTTCCCTTATGTCAAAGATTAATGTGTCCTAATTTACAAGAATTGCTTCAGAATCACAAAGTTAAGAAATTTGAGCTTTGGTTGCTTGCAGCATTTCTGTAGCTATTAGAGTATGTACTATTAGTGCATAGTTATCCTTTTCAGTTGGAACTGGTAATTTATTTTTAACTCATGTAAGTTCTCATAGCCCCTGTGGGCTGGGCATTTTTATTGCAAAAGACAAGTGCTCCAAACTGGCAAGCTATTCTCTGTCCTTCTTTACACTTGGTGGCTTACATATTTAGTCTATCTGTAGCTACACACGTTAAAATCTTGTTATAACGTCTTTGGACTTCATGATTAGTAAAACATTGGAATTTTGTTTTTTTTGTTTTTTTTAATGGAAATTCCCTCATTGTGGGGGAAGAAAATAGCCTGAGAAACATGAAAGTTATGAGATTTCATTAGTGTTGGCCAAAGGCACGTGGGAGAAAAGGCACAGAGCATGATCTGGCAGGTGTTCCTGTTCAGTGAAGATAAGAATGTTAATCTGCCTTCTGAGGAAAATGAGATTTATTCCTCTGCCTTTGCTAACTTCCTGCCAGCCTGCCTTCATGCTGCCTCTGTAATTTTTGGATTGTTTGGCCAATTTCAGCCAAAAGTTCTAGAAGAGCAGAGATCTCAAGATACACATTTACCAGTTTCGTGAAAATTTTTCTTACCAGTTTTGTGAAAATTGGCAGCTCTGTGGAAGAGACCTAAATTGATGCACTTATTTGAGAAAACCTTAGGGTGAGCTCAGTAATAATTTGTCCTGTTTGAGCTGCCTGGCCAGTCAGTGTGAATGTGGGTGGAAACCTAGAGCACTGTACAACCTCTTGCTCAGCAAGTAGTTATGGGATGAGAGGGGCAATGTAGGGGACTCCTGGAGATGGTTTAGGGTGTTGCTGGGAGAAGAGAGAGGTCAGAGTGCATGAAGCCAAACTGTAGTGTGAATATAGGAACCAGGTATATGAACCCCACTTTCCTGTGGGTTTATTATGGCTGCTCACAGTCTAGCAGACCAAAGAACCCCCCCAACTTTATGTAAGATACASTTCATCATCCACAGAAAAGCTGGGCAGAAGTCACCTCTTCTCTCTTATTGTTCTAAATTTCTTAGTTTTCATACTGTCAGCCTTAGCTGTATATAGGTTTAATTATGTTAGTTAAATGGAATACCCTGGAAAACAAAATGTAGCTAACTTTCATTGCAGAGCCTTTGCAAATTGTGTGATTGATGGAAGAACCAAACCCTAATAAAAAATGTGCTAAAGGACTGTCTGCTGTAATAATTCTGTTTCATGAGGGTAGTATGACTCATACAGCTTAATGTTGGTATTTCAGTATTCAGTTTATTTTTAAGTGGTGTTGTACAACTCATGTTTTTCTGTGCCAGTTGTTGCTATGACTTCATAATATTTCCCTAAATACGCTTGTTCATACTTTCTCACAGCACAGTATTTGGCATGTAAAAACCTCAAAAATTCATCAGAATTTCCTGAGTATTGATCATTTTTATGCTTTTATGGAAAAAAGGATAGCTGTGTGTTTTAGTTTAGGAGAAATAGTTTAAACTAGAAGTAGTTTTAGTTTAGGAGGAATAAAAGTTTAAAACAAACAAAACCCCACAGCATGTTGCCTCATTTAAGAAAACGTTCCTCTGCGGATTCAGCTTCTCCCATTTTTCTGTGTAGTTTATCAGCTTAAACTTTTCATTGTTAATATAGTTTAAGCTATTTTATTAGAGGTAAGCTGACATTGTACTGTTTTAAAAAGTAGTTCTTGTTTGGGGGGGGAGTGGTTTGTTTAAACAGAACTTTTCTTTAGGCTTATGCTTTTGTCATAAGGGTTTCCTTTCCCAGGGCACTGTTCTCTAAAGTTAACTACCTAATCAATTGCAAATGGCAATAAATGTTTTGGTTTAAAGATCTTTGCTGTAATTACTGTTGAAAAACAGCTGTAACCCTTTCTGAAAGCCTTTGGAATCTTATTCCTTCATTTGTTCTGTATAGCATTCCTGCGTCATACATTTGCCTCAATTATTAAGTTGGTTTCAGAGTAATGTGAGCACTAATATTGCCTTAAGTGGCAAAAAGGCAAGAGGACACAAATAAACAGTTCCAGAATCTAGCTAGGAATGTTTATTTAACAAGATTTAACAATTTGTCTTTGAGCTCTGGGTCCCCCTTTGATCAGATAAAATAATACTGAGAATTATGGTTAAAACTACAAGAAGGCATAGCCTCGTATTTTTGTGGAAACTTTAAAGCAAACAAACTCTTAGAAAGTGCTATTTAATGTCAAATTACTATTTTGTGTTTGTGTTCTAAGTATTTAATTTTTATTTCCTTCTTGTGCTGCTTACAGTTATCTAAGAAGGGCTATCAGAAAACATTATCAGCACTTACAAATGTGATCTTTGTTTTTCCTTGATATTCTTTAAGAATTGCAAGGGCCAAAATTTATTTAGGAAGAGTACATTCCAGTTAAGTCAAGGCTGCTAAGAAACTGACAATGAAATTGTGTTCTAATGTRTCTTTGTCTGTGCTTTTATGGAACCAAGAGGGAAGAAAAGCTTTCTGTTCTTTTTCCTGTTTTTTTAGTAATCAAGGATAACATAGCAAGTTGAAGATTCTTACTCATGTATCTAACTAYTGTGTGTTGTCTCAATATATTGTCTTTCCTTCATAGGTAGAGACCTGTATAGCTGTATATTTTAGCTATATTGACTGCTTATTATAAGGAATTTTAAATGAGCATTTTCAGTTTGTGACCAAGTGACTATTTATGGAGAAAATAGGTGTTTTTTACATACATACGTTTATGCAGTAGCTGCTGTCACTTGCAGATTGCCTTGGCTCAAGTGCTGACTCTTGTAACTGTTGCCATGTTGCAGAACCCTTCCTATATTTTTGGCCATCTTTTCAAGATAAAAATCTAATAGTTGATATCCCTATTGTCTTCTGTTTTGTATTCAGTATCGGGCTGTCTGAATTGGGTTATGAAAATGAATTGGATAAAAAATTATTTAGGAGAAATGGCTTGTCTTTCCAGATGGAACAGTTCTCTGATATATTTGCGCTGTAACTATCAAAACAATTGTTTCTTCCAGTAGCTGTTTTTTGTAAGAAACAAGTGGTATACAAGTACCCTCATGGCACAGTTATTTTCAGGTAATCCAAGAAATAGAGGGTTAGTGTTAAATTTCCTTCTTGGCCAAGGTTTTTCAGTTATGCTTCTCTCAGCAGCATGTCATAACCATTAGGTTGTAAGCAAGGCCAGGTTCATAGGCATTCTCTACTCCTTTTGAAGCGGCATTACTGCCTTAAGTGAAGCAAGATTCATAGGGTGAAAGAGGGATGGAGCTTCACCTTTTAGTCTCCTGTTTACGGTATATGCCCCAGAAGGGGGGAGGTCTGAGTCTGTTTCCTGCACTGCCAACTCCTACATTTTTATCCAGATTCATACAGAACCTGCAGATCCATCCTTTCTGAATATTTTGAGTCTAGGCAGCAATGACTGTTGCTCTTTGACGATAGCACTGTCCCTGTGTTAACATGGTGTGACACTGCTAGGTTAAGCCTCTCGTGGAGTTCAAGCTCAAGGATGCCTAGTTTGTAAATTCTGTTTAGCAAAAGTAGCCCTGGCAGTAGTTGTTGGCAAACCTGATAGGAGAAATCTAAACAGGACAATTTGATTAAATACCTGTAGAGATTAGGCAGGGATTTTGCATGTGTGTCTTGGGGGGAGGGGGAGGCTTCTGTGATTTCATGAATTTTGCCTCAGTACTGTTTTTGATGCTTATCTCTAAATGTTAGCTTAGAGCGACCTTGAAGTTTTTAGTGTTTTATTAACAAAGCTATCCCTTTACATGAGGATAGCTTTTCTTTATACTTCTATGCAGCTTTGTCTATGTAAGTGAGAATACCCTATCAGTTTAAAGTAATGGATTATATTTATTAAAGATTAGTGTTGATAACTTTTTTTGTTGTTGTTAAAAGAAAAACAGCAAAGTGGCATGATAAGCATGTCACAAATGCAATTAACCTAGGTGTGAGAGTTTCAAATTAGAGGGAAAGTAATTATCACCTTAAAGGAAGCTTTCTGTCATGGGAGCTATAACTTTTTCCATAGTACATTTGGAATAGCAGGTATATGCTTCATACCATCATTTAGAGTCTAATTCTCTGCTTTGCTAAAATCCACAGAGGTGAGTAGACAAGAAAAGACAAGCACTTCAGTTACTTACCCCAGTAAGAGATCTAGTTGCAGGTGACTGGTGCTGAGCTGGAATATCTTACTACATATTAAGTCTTCTGGGACAGAGGCTGTTTTTGTGTCCCATGTCACTTTGAATTCTGTAGCTCCAATACTCTATTCATGTAACTTTAGCTTTACATTGTTGCTGAGAGAGGAAGCTCTGTTATTTGCTTTTGTGGATATTGCATGCTTTTAACCTTCAGCTAGATGATTTGAATCTAAAATTCTGATAGAAGTCTAACTTTGTTTTTTCCTCTGAGTTTTTTTTAATCTGCAACTGTTCCTGGCCTTAAATATTTCCAATAGATCTCGTGTAACTTCACTTTATATGTAATATCCAGCAAAAAAGAAACTGCAAGCAGTGGAGGTTATTATATCAGTAGCAATCAGTCAGCTGATTGTCTCTTATAGAATGCTTTGAAGTGGGAAAGAGCCTTACAGCTAGCAATTAAGAATCACGTTGCTGAATCTTTCTTTTGGTTCTAATAGAAAATTCTCCAGTAAAATGAATTCAAGAGTTCAGTGAAATTTGATATAGGTGAATGTATTGAACAATTTCTGGACAACATAAATGCTGTGAAAGAGCCAAGAACTTTGCGCTGGAGAACAGAGTTCTGTTGAAAACACGTACTGAATGCCCAGTGTGGTTACTACTGTTTTTTATTTGGCATCCCTAGATATTCAAGAATTTAAGGAAGTTATCTTACTGCATTTCTCTTCTCATAACTGTGTTTGATTTAATAATGCTCATAGATAATTTTTTGTATCTTTTTACAGATTCCGAAGACCTAGTGTTTAAACACTGAATATTTACAAGCTCTTCATACATAGAAATGTCTGGGTCATATGATGATTCCGTTGGAGTAGAAGTTTCTAGCGATAGCTTCTGGGAGGTAACATGAATGTTCTTTTTGTTTTTCTTTTTTCTAAACAGTATTTTGATTTTATATTTTACTCTTTTTATAGAAAATCTGATTTTTGTACACAGTATGCTGTGGAGACAGCAGCAGTATAAGAAGCATGTGGTTATTCTGATCTGCAGAAATAGCCTTCAGGGTAGATATGACCTTTTAGACTTTGGCCCAGTTCTTTCAAAGTTTTTTAGCTGGCACGGCTCAAGGACCATCTATTTTGGTAGGGTATGCAATTCAGAATTGAACCTTTGTTAGTTTTTACTGCTGAGAGTGGATGGGGCCAGGGGAGAGAGACTTTTAAAATTACCAGTGGGATTGAATGAAGAATCTTAAACTGGTTAAAGGCTACTATTAGTGTACCTGAGTTACAAATGTAAGGTGTATGAATTTACTGCATGTCTGCTGTTTTTCAAGTGTCCAGATCTAAGTATACTTTTTTTGAGAGGTAGGCTATTTTATGCTGGTCTCGATGTAAAAGCATACATGCAGAAAGGTAGTACAAAGTACACTGTAAGATCACACAGTACTTAGGCTGCMCATGTCTGAAGATGGCTTTCAGATTTTGCAGTAATTTGACCAAGTCTTTAAAAGGACAAACTTAGTAAAGCAGAAGGCATTTTACAGAGAAAAATTTATTGCAAGAAATAAATGTTTGTGTCAATCTGACATGATTGGAGGTAAGGAAGTGTGGTGCTGAATGCACCATATTCAGTGGGGCAAATCCTACCATGTGGTTGGGGACTCTGAGTTTGAACTATAGGAAAATGTGAAAATGGTTAGGGGGAAAGCGTTTGAATGGTTCATTATTGGAGTAGTTGTTGTCAGGTGACTTGGTTTTGATGACCTAACATTATCATGCTTCCTTTTAAATTAAAACTTTTCCAGACCTCCCCTAACCTGCATGGGCAGGTATAGGATTTTGGTGCAGATATCCCATTATTTTTGATACAATATCTAAGAACTAACTGGCATTGGTTAGGTCTTTTTTTAATAGAAGCTACCATTTTACTGGGAGACTTACTTATTATGATTTTTAAAATGGCTACTTATTCTAATTAAAGTTAAAGAGGTTAAAATTAAAGGGGTTGTTTTGATGTTACGCTTATGGGATTCTAAGCCTTAAATGCTTTTGCTGCAGGGGGATTCTGAAGTATGACTGCAGAGAGGTTGTGGGACCTCTGTCTTGGGAGGTGTCAGAGTCAACTGCATGTGGCCCTGAGCAACCTGATCTAACTGGACCTGCCCGGAGCAGGGGATTGGACTAGATGGCCTCCAGAGGTTGCCTCCAGAGGTTACCTCCAATCTAAATTGTTCTATTGTTTTGTGATTTTATGCTGAGACAGCTTTCTGAGCAGGCTTTCTTGGTAGAAATGTGGCAAAGAAAAATAAGGAGGCTGTTAGGAAAAAAAAAATCCCGGACTAATTGGAATTTTTTTGCTATGTGTTGGCCATGCTGTACTTGCCAGGAGAACATGACTGTGCTGGCTGACTATTTTCTACCAAGCTGTTATCTTCCTTCAGATAACCAGGTCTGGAAGCATAAAAATGAGATGAATTTTGGAATGGGAATTCTGTAAAATAATAACACTATGTTTGGAAAAATATGAACTCAAGTGTTTAATATTAAGGATCAAAGAGGATTAACAATAGCAATTAGCCTAAGCTAGGACGTTTACAAAGCATAGTTTAAAGGTATTTGGTGCTTATGATAGGTGGGTTAAAGGTGTTTTTCATGTTTGTGCTGTTGGTGACATATTTGTATATAATATTGCAAACACTGCATCTTAATTCCATTTCCTTGCCTTTTTCTATGTATGCCCTCTAAAAGATCACAATTGCAGTTTGTTGCTTAAGCAATTTCAGTAGGCTAATATATTGGTATTTACTTATCCTTGGATAAGAAAGTTGAACTTCGTATGACAATTGTCATACAATCTTTCCTTGTATGATTAATTCTTTTCACTGCTCTTTGCAGATATACATAAAAGAAAGGTTATGTTACACTAAAATGGTCATGAGGAAAAAATTCAGATGGAATAATTAGGCCACTTTTTTTAAAATTTAGCTTTTTGGGTTGAAAACATATGTTCTGTATGAGAGGTGGCAAACAGAGTAGAACAGTTAGGCAAGTTGCTCAAAGAGGACAATTGGCATCAGTGTTTACCTCATACTTAGCTAATAATTTGCTAAAATTGGTTGAAGTAGTCACCATAATTGAAGATGTGATTATGTTCTCATGGAATGGTTTTGATTTACTAAAGGTTTTAAGAGACCATCTTCACTCTATTTAGTGAGTAAGACAAAGGTTTGGCTGCAGTAAAAAGGGAGTCCCAACCATAATAGTTAGTGGTTTTATCATTGAAGCAACTTTAGGGATGTTCAAAGCAATGACTCTAAGAACAAAATTGGACTTGCTATGCAATTGGTCACCATATTAAAAAAAAAAAAAAAAAAAAAAACCTTGTATTTTCTTCCTCATGCTAAAATTTTGATAGTTTAGCAAAAAAATTGTGGATTATTTCACTGAATTTCAGAGTTTAGAGTACTGAATTATGCAGGAAAGTACTAGTTTGCTCTTACTCTGCTTTGTACTGTGAGGCTTTTTAGGAAAAATGGGGCAGTTTAGGGGTTTTGTGGCTACAAATGCTGATTCTTTAAAAAAATAAAGATGCTTGAGTTTTTACTATGGATGTAAAGGCTTTGTCATTATTTCAAAAATAATTAAAGGCTTTACATGTATTGAAACTAAGAAAATGGTATTTGAGGAAATTTTTGGATACAAAAAGGGAGAAGGCCACAAAAGCTTTACAGTTGGTCAGGACTTAAAATATCACTACTGACACATTCGTGTGCAAAATCAGTAAGGAATAGGTTTAGTTAGAGATCTCAAAAGGTGTAGCAGGTTATGCTAGAAAGTATTATATGGGTAGCTGTAAGACTGTAATAGGTATGCCTAAATCTGCATGTAACTGCATGAGAAGTTGGAAAATATGTGATATGACATTGCTGGCATTTTGCAGAGATGGAACTTTTATGGATACGCTAAAATACTTTGAACTAAATAATGCAAATGAATACTGTGGTATAAATAACATGATAGATGCTTTACAGTAATACTAAACTATTAACAGGAAGGATTGATATAGTAACAAACTTTGCTGACCTTCAGCATACAGCATATATGCTGTACTTGGTAAATTAACAGAAGCCCATATAACTTGATCAGGGAATAAACTAGTTTGCAAACTTCTCTAAGATAAACATTTATGTGAAACTTTTCTCTCAGTGGAAATAACTGAGACAATGCATTAAGCAAACTGGGTGGGGTTTTTACTCTGATACTTATCATAGGACAACTTCTCGTTACTGAGTGTTAAATTATTTAAGAGTGGTAGTCTTGCCAGTGCCTTGTTGTAGTGACAATTATGCATAATATGGAACTGATGTGTAGTTCATAAACATAGTTGTACGCAGTGTCATGCTATAGTGAAACTTTTTTTTATTCTTATACTGAACAAAATGCTTGAAGTAACTCAAGACATAAGGGAGAGTGGTAAAGCACCTAAAGCAGCGCTCTGTTGCAGTGTAGCTTTGATATAGAAACTTTGGGGTGTTTGCTTTCTTCCAGAAATAGTTTTTTATGACCTGTGCACCCTACTTCCGTGCACTTCTGTGAGGGTGATTGTAGTTGGACATGCATTCCTGAGGCGAGGCTGGAATGTGTTTTGATTCATGAGTACTTCTGATTAGTTGTCTTAGAACTCCTGAAGTAAATGATTAAGCTATGCAGCAGTTAGCCTAGGCCTAGTAGTATCTTGGCATACAGTGCCATTTGACTTTAAACCTCGCTGCTCTACAGAGGTGCTTGACAAAATAATAAAACAGAAGTTATTCTTGAGCTCAGGAGCTAATGAGAGAAGGTTTTGCTGCTGCATATAGAACTTAATACCAAACTCATTTAATTATTTCTCCTGGTTTGGATCCATTTTTCCAAACAAAGACTCACTTGAATTTTAAACTAAAACTTGCCCCTTTTCAATATTGTCTGAATCAATTGTTTCATTTCTGAAGGCTGCCACTTTGAATTCCGGTTTTAATCTTTCTCAAACTGAGCAACTAAATAACTTTTTTTTTTTTATCTGACTTAGAGAAGATGCAGTGTCTCTGGAAAGCCACCTTCAGCCTTGGATAACAAGAATTAAAGAATTCTAAATCAATTTGAAAGTTGTACCATTACTGCAGATCTGTCACTTGCACCCTTTCTATTTGGTTAGAGGTTTTAAAGATGTTTGACATGATGGGCGTTTTGTTTGTTTTTAGAGACTCAGCCTGCAGTTTGTTAAAAGCTGCCTTCCTGTGTGTTACTGCCACAGCTGAAAGCAGTGAATGTATTCAAACTTGGCCTTGGCACAGAAGAGACAGTCTGACAGTGCCTTAGCTTTTGAGTTTGTTCCCTTATGCTCCAAAATAGCTCAAATTTATTTACCTTTGGCTGCAAAGCACATCTTCAGAAGCATTTGGGAAAGAGTGAGGTGGCTGAGTGTGGGATGTATCTTAAGAATTTATTGTGAAAAATCATATTTAAGCTCACTGTGTATTTTTTGGAGTGTAACGCTGATTTCTTGAATGCTTTCTGTTGAGCTTATAGTAAGAACTGTGCTTATTAAAATGTTAATAAACCACCTTCAAAACTTTTGCCATTGCCTTTGAAGGAAACAAATTTCATACATTGTTGCCTTTGGGAACTAGAACACTTTCTTTTGTTCACGTTGCTCTTCTGGCTCAAGAGTTTGTCTTTCTTCTGAATTGTCGCTGCCTTTTGTTAGGGTTCCTTAATACAAAGATGATTAGTGGCAGTTTGATCCCATTAAGAGTGTGACTCTAGTACTTTACAACCATGTACTGCAGACTTCCTGCTCTAAACTTGCTGTCTGTGTACGTATGCATACGCTGACTGAGGAGGAGTTCAGTGTAGGGTAGTTCAGCAATGAAACATTTTTTTTTTTTGTTGTTTAGATTACAGTATCAGTACTATCAACACAAACACTTCCAGTTCTGGCATTTTCCATTGCAAATTGAGTGTCAAGCTCAATGTTTGAAATCCATTATGAACAGTAGTTAGTTTCTTTTAAAGACTAATATCTCTGATAACAGTACCTATTAGTAAGTAATCAAATTCATCAACCATGTTGTTGCTGGGGAGTACTTGTCCTGTTGAATCAGAACTGGAGAAGTTCCTCTTTTGATTTGTCCTTTTGGGGGTAGCCTTTCTGTAACCATGATGTTCTAAGAACATGGGTAGGACAAGGCTTAGAAATAGGTAGTAACTTGTATCAGACCAGCTGATATATTTGGAAAAAATAGGCTTTCAGAAATACACACCCTCTTTTAGCCTGAAATAGAAGCAGAAGCAGTTTTCACAGCTATATAAATTGAGAACAAATTTTCATGGTTTAGTTAAAAAATTTTAGCTGTAGTTTAGACTTCTGTCTTCTAGTAGGATAAGAAATCCTTTCAGGGGGACAGGAGTTTTTCTCTTCCTCTAATTTATCTTGGTGTTCGCCAAAAGAATGTATTCTAGGAGGCTGAGAAAATTGCCTGTGTGTCTTCATGAAAGCTTAGAGGGCCAGGGATTACCAAAAAAAAAAAAAAAGACATTGTGAAAGATTATTGCARCAGTAATGGAAGAATCTATAAAAGTTTCAGTTGTAATAGTGCCCTGATTTACCTAAGAAACAGAAACCTACTCTTCCATTCTTCATCTTTCTAACAAACCTCAGTCTACTGTGATGTATCCAGCTAAGCTCATGGCTCTCTCTGGATGCAGAATTTTTAACACAGAGGAACCTTGTTGATAGGCTCCAAGAAGGAATTCCTTCATCTGCTTTACCTAGCTGGCAAGGGCAGCATGCTTTGGATAATCAAAGATTGTTGCTGACGGCCCAGAGCAGGATGACCTGCTGAATGCCAGTGGTGAGGAGGAGGGGAAGAATTCAAAAACCTAAGCTTTTGGCTGGTTGAACTAGAAATGTGGCAGTGACTTTTCCTAGAGAAAATGGAAAAGTTGAGGCCTGATGTTTAATTTGATACTCTACAGATTTTTTTTTCCCCATCTGTCATAGGGACTCTGAGTACTTCCATGACTGCTGTAAATAAGTTGAAGTTTGCCATAATCATTCATGCCACTTTCTTGCATCCAGATAGACTGTGGCAAACCTGTTTTGTTCCAACTTTGTGCTAAATTTTTCTATTAAAACACAAGAAACGGACAGCTCTATTGACCTTGTTTTACTAAGGTAATACTGGAATCCACATGAAAAAAGTTTGGTATACTAATAAGCGGAAAGCCAATTTTGTTAATCAAGCCCCGATCTTATGCTTGCTAATCACTGTTACGGCCATATTAAAAGAATAATGCCTTGAGCAAGCTGAGACCAATGCTGCTGTTCACTGAGTCAGCTGTGAAGGTAGGAAAGATGATGAGTAAGCTTTCCTGGAGATTAAAATGGAAATGTATGCATATCTTGCAAAGGTAAGGCATCAAAAGGAACGGCTACCCTGCCTGTGGAAATATTTCATCTTTTTAATGAGCCAGAGGTCCCTCCCAGACTGTGCAGCTTATTCTAGATGAGAGTCCTTACTCTTCCTTATTTTTTGCTAGTATGAACAATGTGGAGACTTCTCCATTTATTGTAGGGGTGCTTAAATGTAGTGTGAGAACACCTACCTCATCCAGACAAAGACAGGCATTTTGGACAGCTTCTAAACTTGTGACTGACATTGACCCTAGAAACTCTTAGGAAACCATGTGTCTGACTCCCTTGGATGACAGAACTTGGTGTGCATTTTGAGGTGCTTAGTGTGTTGCTGTTCACTGTGTTTTGAAGTGTGTGTTTGAGACACCCACTGGCAAGAGAAGACTTTCAACTGATTTGGGAAGGGGAGATTGGCCCCCTATCTAGTACAGGTGGATCAAWTTTGGCCATCATAGGCATTGGCATCCTCCCCAGAAGAACCAATCCCCCAAACCAAAGCACTCCAGAAAGTAGCAGAGGCAGCTGATCTGGGATATTCCTCTGACAAACCGTGCATTATAAGCTGTCAGCTCCTAATGGTCATGGTCTTGCCCATTTGGCACTCCTGACATGTGCTTCA
Source organism: Apteryx rowi (assembly GCF_003343035.1). Classification (NCBI taxonomy): domain Eukaryota; kingdom Metazoa; phylum Chordata; class Aves; order Apterygiformes; family Apterygidae; genus Apteryx; species Apteryx rowi. The sequence continues at coordinate 177,488 of NW_020449008.1, read as the reverse complement.
TGCTTACTACTGTCAGCCAATGTCTACACAAGTTATTTTTTGAGGGTATGTTTTGGATGCAGGTGATTTAAGAGGAAGCAGCCCCCAGAACTCTCTCTTCAGATTGTTGAATGTTGAAAAGGTGTTCCTAAATACTTTTTTTTTTGCTGGTGAAGCAGACTTTGTTCTGGATCTGCTTTTCCATTTTAATATTTGGACTCTGTGGTAGTAGATTCCTGTCTTATCTCCTGTATGTATTTGTGTATTGTTTTTCCTTCTAGTTTTTCTTCTAGCACTGAGCAAAATAGTGTTTTCTGTTTATCTTGCCAGGTATTTGTTTAGTGGTATGCTTGTACATTTTGTGGGTTTAAGAGCTTTATTAGGATTTTTCTTTCATTCAGTGATGGATTTGAATGGGTAAATTTATGAAAGTTAAATACACAGAGCTAGTGCTCATAAGTACTTCTTTGGACTGTGCATGCACTAGTTGCACACCAATATCGTTCTTTGTATATGCAAACAACACTTTGGATCTGCACAGAAGTTCAATGCAGATATGAAAGCTTTATATTGGGTTTCAAATATGCCTTTAATCTATGCATTCTGCATGTTTATTCTGAGGGAGACTATACATTGCAGCCTTTGGTATTATAAACGTTAAAACTAGTTTGAAATGTCTGGAAACTTCTGGCTTGACATAACTAGAAGCAAACTGTATCCATGGTTGGATGGAACAGCGGTCAGAGTGAGAGCTTCCCCATGCTGGTCACCAGTATGCGTTGCTTCCACTAGGAGCCTTCAGAAGTTGTTATTGTGCTTTTCATGCTGTGAGTATTTGCCAGTAAAAGCTGTTGATGTTATGGTGACTTCTGAGATAAGGAAACCTACTTTCTTTCAAATGATTCCAGTGCATAAAGGCTGAATAGTTATGAATAAGATAGGCAAGCGTGGAAAAAGAATTAACATCAAATCTTACTCCAGGCATTTGCAACTCCTATAATATTTGTGGTTATAACAAATACTAGGATATACCACCAGAATTAATTGACTGGAGTTTAGCGGTAGTTAAACATTTGCTACTTCTGTGACACTAATGAATTAAAACACTCTTAATTTTCAATCAGTGTACCAGAAAAAATTGTTTAACTCTTTTTACACTTTTATCCAGATATATAAATATACAAAAAAAAGACTGTTTTATTAGTTGAGGTAAAGGAGCATGGATGGTTAAAGGCTCTCCCATGGCCTTAAGTGCTGTGAAAATTAAAACAAGGAGGTTGTAAGCTATCAAATATTCCACCTGGTGACAGGACTTGGCTACATTAGTACACAGGTGGTCACAAGGGAAGAATGACTGGACTGGTAACTAAACAATACTAAATGCCTAATCATTGTGTGTGTGTTTCTGTGGTTATTACAGATTCTTTAAATCTTAGCTTCAAGAAAAGGTTTGAGATGGCTTGAGTGCTATATTCATGCATGTGAAGAAATACCAAAATGTGAAAGAATTCTTTTTTTTTATTTTTAACTTACCAGGAAAGCAGAATGGAGATCTGAAGGCATCTGCAGGGCCTGTAAGAGATAAATGGGGTAAAATGGGATCAATTGATGTTTATTAGTAGCAAAGTAAAGTATTATTTACAGTGGAAAAGGGGAAACCACTGGTCACTGAATTTATGAAACAACAGGGAGGAACAATACAGTTAAAACATCAATGAATCAAGAAAGTGGCCTTTATAATAGTATTTTGAAGAAAAAAAACTAAACTCATTTGGGATATTTACTTTCAAAGTGTTTCTGGTAGCTAAGGGTGAGCAGAAACTTAATTTGGTTTCATGTAATAAAATGTCTCTTTTGGACTGGTGAAATGTTGATGCAGATGAAAGCAGGATATGGTTTTAACTATCTTATGTATTAAATGTATTTTGCTATTCTTGAAATTGTGAGGACCTTGACAATCTTATACCATTACTTTCCAATAAACATTTTATTTGCATGGCAAGGAAATGTATGTCTTGTACATCATCTGTGTGATAGGAAGTAACCTGATAGACTCAGAATGATCAGAAAGTTATTTTTAAACTATTGAAATTATATGTTCATGTACAAATAAACAGTGTTAATCCAGAAAGCTGATAATTGCAGGGTAAAGTCTTGGCCATATGTAAGTGTAGCTGTGACTGAAGAAGTAGTTTGGTTTTTTTCCTGATCGGTTCCTACAAATAATAGAATTTGTCACTTTTGGTTTTGTCTCAAATACTTCTTGAGGGTGGGGGAAGGGGAAATATTGCAGAGTATTCATGGTTTACCTCAGAAAATGAAGAAATTTACATCTTAAATGAAACAATATATTAGGTTTTTTTCCCAGAATTCAGACTCTTTACAGTGTTTTTTCATATAGGTTTTTAATTAAAGTTTTAACTTATCTACARTTTCTAAAGCTAGTAGCTAGAATACTAGAATTCTTCTCTATATATTTGGCTGCATTGCTTAAATACCCTGTACAAGGGTACTGTCTTGTACCTAGAAGAATTCTCGGCCACCACCTAAGGTGGCAGACTGTACATTCCATTTTTTTTTAAATGTTGATATTGTAGTGTCCATAATTTTAAATGCCATTTTCAACCATTGTTTTCACTGTAGGAAAGAAACTAATTTACTGGTGTAGAAGGTCTTTTAAATGATTTTACTAGACTTTGTGCTTTGTGTACAAGTTTGTGAATTCAATTTTAAATTACTTCAGTTGCATTTAAACATTATAGTAGTCTATAAAATATTTTGATTTGAAAAGCATTGTTAGAGAAAAATAATACCAAATTTCAAACCTAGATACCTTTGGGGCTGTTGTTGATTGGAGTGTTCAGCACTCAGAATACGCGCACACATTCACAAAGGGAAAACAGAAATCTATTTTAAACTGTAGTATTAACGCACTGTGGCACTTCAAAATTAGTTACATTTAGTTGTTCATAAGCAAATGTTTCTGCTTGGTTTCGTCTTGGTCCCTCTTCTAGTTGTGTGCAATTACCATTAATGCCTTAATTTTTCTCAAATAGGATGGAGGTCCAGTGCAGCCTCCTTCACCAAACTGACTTGCAGTCGGCCTGAAGCACTGTGTAGAAAGGGTTTACATGTCTTGCTCAATCTTGCTTGAAACACTTGTCACCCTTCACCCAATTCTGTCTTCCCAAGACTGATTCTGCTTTTGACAGGTCCTATTTGGATGCGTTGTATCCTGGAGCTCTCATCTGCTGAGAAGCCCAGGATACCATTGGCCTTCTTTGCCACAAGGTTTCATTGCTGGCCCATGTCCAACTTGTCCACCAGGACCCCCAGGTCATTCTCAGCAGAGCTGCTTTCCTGCAGGTTGGCCCCCAGCCTGTACTGGTGCATGGGGTTGTTCCTCCCTAGGTGCAGGACCCTGCACTTGCCTTTGTTGAACTTCATGAGGTTCCTCCCTGTTCATTTCTGCAGCCTGTTGAGGTCCTGCTGAGCAGCAGCACAACCCTCTGGTATATTAGTCATTCCCCCCGGTTCTATATCATCGGCGAACTTGCTGATGGTATGCTCTCCCCAGGTCATTGATGACTAAGTCGAACAGGGTATACTCAACACCAGTCGACCCTGGGGTATACTGCTGGTGACTGGCCTCCAAGTTGGACTTTGTGCCACAGATCGCAACACTCTGAGCTCTGCCATTCAGCCAGTTCTCAGTCCACATCACTGTCTGCTCATCTAGCCCATACTTCATCAGCCTGCCTATGAGGATGTTATGGGAGACTGTCAAAAGCCTTGCTGAAGTCAAGGTAGACAACATCCACTGCTCTCCCCTCATCCACCCAGCCAGTCATTCCATCATAGAAGGCTATCAGATTGGTTCAGCATGATTTCCCCTTGGTGAAGCCATGCTGACTACTCCTGATCACTTTATTTTCCTCCACATGCTTGGAGATGGCCTCCAGGATRAGCTGCTYCATCACCTTTYSAGGGATGGAGGTGAGGCTGACTGGCCTGTAGTTCCCTGGGTCCTCCTYCTTGCCCTTTTTGAAGACTGGGGTGACATTGGCTTTCTTCCACTTGTTCCTTCCTTAGACACCCATATGCCTCTTCCTTGCTGCYGCTGTTCTGATTCAGATGCAGGTACCAATATTCCCTATCTTCATATCTCAGACTACCAGGAGGAGGAGGGATGTATAAGTGGAGTAAAAAACATGTATTTGAAATAGAAGTTGGGGTGCGCACATACACCTGAATAGGGTGACTGGATGAATACAGGAGGAAAACTAGCAAAGGCTAGGAGTGTGTGTGTGTGTAATGAGCAGAGACCTATGTAAAATAGCTGCTTATGAAATATCGGTATTATGTACTTGGAGTGAGTGGCTCACTGGAGAAAGCAGACAATTTGTTTTGTTTTTTGTTATGCATAATATACTCTGGGAGGCTCAGGCTGTTAGAAAAGATGGGCACCTTGGTCTGGAAAGTCTGAGAACTGGTAATCTATGGCACCAAAAACTTGACTTGAACAACTACTTAAACTTGATGTGAACCATTTAATTTTAGTATGAAACTATTCTAAATAACTGTTTATAAATGCCTGCTTGAGGAATTTGGTTTCTTTAGGATGAAAACTTATTTACTGAATAAAAAACCTGCCACATCTGAGAAACAAGTTTTGTAAATATATTACAGCAACCATTTCACAAAAAAAGATAGTAAACTAGGGAGATTGCTTCATATTTTTTAGATATTAATTAATAAACCATTATGCTTTTTAAATGTGTTAAATGCCAAGTATATAACTCAGGTTCTGTGTGTCATGAAGCCAATTACAGAAAAATGCTGAATTTCCAAAATTCTAGCAGTCATCATAGGGCATGAAATTTGAATGTCATATGTAATGTGATATGTAACATGATTTATGAAGCAGTAGTTTAAAGCAAGTCTAGGGTTTTGGGGGGGATGTGTGTGTTGTGGGTGTTTGGTTTGTTTGTTAGGGGGTTTTTTTGTTTGTTTGTTTGAAACTGTTAGTATAGAGGACTTTCTTTGGAATATAAGGTTGTTATTTTCTAGTGTTTTAGCCTGATTGTATTCCAAATAAAGTAAATATAAGGAAGAAAGTTGTTATTTTTCTAGTATTCTAGCCTGGTTCTTCCTTATATTTGTTCTCAACTATGATGCTAGTTYCTTTAGTTTCCTCTGGAGCAGGAGATGGTCTGGAATGAGGTGGGTGAATCATCTCTGCTTTACATGCAGTTCTTTAAAAGTGGCCTTATGCCCCAGAAGGCTGATGAAATAGCGAGCTGAGTGGACCGTACTAAGTCAGCTTAATTCTGTTCTCTGAATACCTGCCTGAGGCTTGGCAACTGTTGGCTATTACCACATGGTGAGAACTTGCTCAAACAACTCAAAATGAAAATAGTAAAAATACCATGAGGCAGCCAGCTCCTATTCAGGATTAGCATTTAAAATGCTAATTTAGTAGTGCAAATTTATGAAAGGAAATGCCCCTGCTAGGGACCTAAATCCCTGGGCCTTTAACTAGAGACACAAATGGATGCTAATCTAAAGCTTTCAGTAGTTGCACAAAGTTAGCATAACCAGTTTTAACAGTGTACTTGGTTGTGGAACTAGAACTGGAATAATTTTGAGCGAATAAATGACTTGCCCTTCCATTACAAATACTTTAGGAAGTTTTCTTTGAACTGCTTAGTTTTGCTAATGCTTTTAATACATATGAATAGGATAGTTGTTAGTGTATGCTGTTAGAAATTACTTCTCTTTCTGTTTCTCTTGAAAATGAGTTCTATTTTTTGTGCACCTTGTTAATAGGTGAAAGGTGTTTTGGCATGGATACATTGATTGTATMGTGCCAGCTGCTTTATGATGCTGGTAGCTTGTCATCTTCAATTATATTGTGATTTAATGTTTAAAAAATTTTTTGGTCAAGATGAAGACAAATCGCTGCTAACTCATGTGTGTGTTAGAGGTTACCAAACTTTCTTTGACTTATTGAAATCGATATAGCCTAAAATAAAAAACTAACCCAAATGAGTGTTTTGAGGACATTGTCTAAAAGAACTGGTGTTACTGTCCTGTCACTGATGGTTTTGATTTCTTGCAGCTTTGACAAGGAGTCTTACAAGGATTTTTACAGCTTATCATGCCTGTATTTATCTGCCTAGTCAATGATAAAAAGTGCCACTTATTTTTCTACCATGTAACACACTTTTAATTTATTTTTCTTTTTAAGACTGTGTCCCTTTGTACTTTGAGGAGCTATTCTGAAGCAGATGGTTTGTATGTAAGCCTGCTGACAAAATTCTGAATAAACGTGACCCTAAAAGTTGAATAGTTTCCTGTATTTCAGATCTGAATCGGATCTGATTCAAATGTAAAAATGAGAAACAGGCCTTAAGCATTTGAATGGTTCGCATACTCCCTTACTGCTAATCTTTATTTTTCAGTCAGGTAGCTAGGGCAGATAAGACATTGACTTTGATATTTAATAGGCTGTGCAAATTCTGTTAACTGAGGTCTTATGCTTTGTTTAATGTTTACAAAAGCCAGCCTGACTGACCTTGAAATGGCTGGAAATGTTACTCTGAGAGCAGAATCAACCTTTTTATTTATTTATTTATTTACTTTAACTTTCCATCACATAGATTAGTGGTTCCATACTGGTGTAGACAAAAAATGAATGGGTGTTCATTGCATAGCATGCATGTTTCTCTGTATCCTCATCCCTCTGTAGCATCTACATCTAATGCCTATGGAGGTTTTTTCCCTACAGAGTTTACTTGCATATTAATGGCAGGTATGGGACCTCCTTGTTATTGCTGTCAGTATCTTTCCACATTAAATTCCACATTATACTTTTGAACGAGTTGCTATCTAGTTTGTCAGCAATGAAGCATAGATTTAATGGTAGGGCACATCCAGTYTTTGCTCTATGTACAGTGGCTGTGTGTTTCCATACTGCATTCTTAAAAAACAAAAACTCTATTGTTAGATTTGAGGTAGATTTCACAATAYTCCTTTGTATGTCTGTGCAGTTTTCTTAATCCTGGAAGAAAGTGTAATTAAATATTTAACATAAAGTTAAGGTATTAGGTACTTTACCATAAGTATGGAAGAGGAATTTGCATTTGTGTTACAGATTTGGATGATCTAAAACATGGCCAAGCAATAATAGTGCAGAACTCGTAATGGCATTGCAGGACTAATAAAATACAGCTTTTGTAGTGTTTTTGCTGCTTTACTGACTAAACTCTCTGTCCTCTGGCTAGCTTTGGCTTTTAAAATAAGTAGCTTTTTCTGCAGGAAAACTTATGGTCTTTGTTGCAAGGGGCTTTCAACATCTTCCATGCAGATCATGTTTCAACCTACTCTCAGTATCTTAGGTAAAGCAGCCATATTTTGAGATTTAAAATACTATATGTTACAACTGATGAATTTCTGTTGTGGTTATCTTGCTCCTCAATACTTGTGTTAATTAGAGATTTATCTTGCTTTTAGTTCAGAGTGTTCAAGTAGGAATTGCTAAGTGTGTCTCCTCCATAGGTTGGAAATTACAAGCGGACAGTAAAACGAATTGATGATGGTCACAGACTTTGCAGTGATCTCATGAACTGTATTCATGAACGGGCACGAATAGAGAAGGTCTATGCTCAGCAGCTTACAGAATGGGCAAAAAGATGGAAACAACTTGTGGAAAAAGGTAAATACATTCTTTTAATTTTTAACTTTTAAAGTTTTTTTAATGAAAAAATATTTTCTAAATATCTTTGTTTTGATAAGTGCAAAGTAGAAATTCTGTACTTTTTAGCCTATAATGGAGTTCTTACAAAGGCTCAGTAGTGTGACAAAGTAGTGTTTCCAAGATTGAGTTTTTCATAATTTTTTTTTTAAATAAAAGGCGGCTGCTCCTTTCGGTAAGAAACAAGCAAGCTACCAAATAGATGTATCTTACCTTCAGTGTTGAGGTAGCCAGAAAGATTAAATTCTAGAGAACTAGCTGTTTCTAGGTGAATAATGGTATAGAGTGCACAGTTTGAAAAATACATCTGGATAATAGTGGTCAGCGGTGTCTGGTGAAAGACCAGTAATAAAGCAAGTAGGTATCGTTTTAATGGAAGGCTAATCTAATCCCAGTTTAATACATTCCGTAATAGTTTGTCATTTCCTGTTATCCATGCTTCAAAAAGGATGTTGAGAGGTTGAAGGTAGTTCAAAGAAGAGCTATGGGTATAGCTGGAAGAATCATAGTACAGGAAGGAGGAGGCCAGACTAAGTGAATATTGCCTCTTCTGGTCTAAAAATCTGTGAAACTCTAAATTTGTGTAAGAAGAAACTGTTTCCTGTTCTAGATCTGTATCAATATCTAAGAATTACTGTTTAAAAGTAAATACAAGTCGATAGCTTCAGGTAGTTTCTTGGGAATAAAAGTTCCATGTGGGTGATGGTTACTGAGAATGACACTTTCTGTTGTGTTTAGGCCCACAGTATGGAACAGTAGAAAGGGCTTGGTGTGCTTTTATGTCAGAAGCTGAAAAAGTGAGTGAACTACATCTAGAAGTAAAAGGTTCACTGATGAATGAAGACTTTGAAAAAATCAAGAACTGGCAGAAGGAAGCCTTTCATAAGCAAATGATGGGAGGATTTAAGGAAACCAAAGAAGCAGAAGATGGATTTAGGAAAGCTCAGAAACCCTGGGCAAAAAAGCTGAAAGAGGTACAGCAGTAGATTATGTATTAGATATCCTGTGTTACAATATACTAATGTCTCAAATTCCTTTAGGGGAGTAAACTCCCTATTCTCTCTGCTGGATCCTCCTTTCTCAAAAAGATCTCTTGCTTTCTGTCCTCTTCTAAAAATAAATACTTTCTCTTGGTCTATTCTGATCTTGGTGACTTCAGTGAAAATCTGGGGAAAAAAGTGGCATTTAAGCTACTCTTCTATCATTTTAACAGTATCTGATTTCCTGCATTGGAAAGTTATGTTTAAAAARTAAGCAGGGAAAAAGTGTCTGTGGGTTCTTCTCCTTTGTCATGTAGTGTTGTTCTTAAAACAGGTTTGCAGAAGAAGGGGAGCAGGGGAACATGGGCATGACAAAATGTTTTATTTGGGACTTTCTCTAGACCTTTCCTTGAGTCTGTTCTTACATTTGTCTAAACTGTGTGAGTCAAGTTTCTTGTATGGTGAGAGAATGTTGAGATTCACAAGTGCTTCATTAATTTCCTCACATTGATCTTTGTGTATCGTTCATTACTTGGCCTTAACTATATGTTTTCCAAAAAAAGAAAAAAAAAATCCTGAAACAAAACCTGACATTTCCTTCACTGCAATGTTGTCATAAGGCTAAGAAATTCAGTTGATGGTTGTTTTATAAACTGTACCAGATGCAAAGATTCAAATTTTCTTTGTAGGTGGAAGCTGCAAAGAAAGCATACCATGCAGCCTGCAAAGAGGAGAAACTGGCTATATCCAGAGAAACAAATAGCAAAGCAGATCCAGCACTGAATCCTGAACAACTTAAGAAATTACAAGACAAAGTGGAAAGAGGCAAACAAGATGTACTAAAGGTATACGGCATGCTGACATACTGTTCATGTGTGGTTGTTTTAAAATATAGCTTGTGCATATTTTAAGGGAGTTTTGTGTGTTGTGATGTGTCTTGGTTTATTTGTTTTTTGGGGAGGGGATGGGGGGGGATTTTTTTTGTTTTGTGGAATGTGTGGTGGGCTGCTGTGCGGTTCATTTTCGGTTATGGTCCTATGCCAGAATGTAGAGTTTTCTCCAAAGCATGCGTTGTTGCAAAGTTGTTCTTGTGTGAGGAACAGATAATATATTACCCCTACTTCACGTAAGTGCTTTCAGCAGGCAAGGAAGCAGAATAAGATAGGTAGCTTCCAGGACAGAGTTCATTACTCATTGAAGGTAATGAAGTTTGAGTTATTTCGTTTGAGAGGCTGTATTGTCAGCTTGCTGACAACATCTAAGCTTGTAATCATTCTTGACCTGCAGAATGTGTGGTTGTGGCATGGGGGTTTGTGGGGGGKTTTTTGTTTCTTTGTTTTAAAGAAAGAAAGCTGATATAATCAATTTAAATAAAAGTAAATGCATTTGTGGAAATTCTATTCTATTGCCCAGTTTGATTTACTACTTTAGCTAGCTGCTACCAAGAGATCTTTCTTGTGTGGGGGAAAAAAATTCCTTTTCAAAGGAATCTTTCCTTTGAGATGCTGTTCTGTATTTGGGTGTTTTATGGTTTTGAGTGTTGTGGGGGGTTTTTTTGGTTTTTGTTTTTTGGGGTTTTTTTGTGTGTGTGAGATCTGGAAGGCTGATGTTACATTGAGTGGGATCTTTCAATTCATGTCTGTGGACTATTTCTGTAAATATCTAGAACCTCAGGTTCTGTGTGTTAACTGAGTTCACAGGGCATGTGATTTATTTTCGCAGGGACATATGCCTTTTTTCCCCCTGTCCTTAACTCGTAGTGGACTATGTAAATTGCTGAAGGGGAAAAAGCCAGCACTCTGAAATTGTTTGGAGAACTTTAAATCAGAGACATGTAACTTGAAAGACTGCCTGCTATGATTTATTCTGTGGCTCCTTTGTTGTTTTTTTTATCTGTAATATTACATTAACATTTGTCATGCTTTCTTTTAAAAAGCCAGAGAAATGGCTTAGAACTTTACTGTAACTTTCCTGCTATTTTGTTAGATAACTCTCATCATGATCCAGCATGGGTGCTGTGATCATACAAAGAGAACAGAGTTTGGGAGCTCCTGGTCTGGGCCTTGACCCTTACTATATTGTTCAATCCATTATGTAGGCTAGTAATAAGATAAATTACTAACTTTTTTTCTCCCCCTCCACACAGACAAAAGAAAAATATGAAAAATCACTGAAAGAATTAGATAGTGCTACTCCTCAATATATGGAAAACATGGAACAGGTATTTGAACAGTGTCAGCAGTTTGAGGAAAAACGTTTACGTTTCTTTCGAGAAGTATTACTGGAAGTTCAGAAACACCTTGACTTGTCTAATGTTGCAAGGTAAAGCTATGTAAGACTTCAAGATTAATGCTTAATACTTTCAGCAAAAATAATCCATACTGCAAGTAGATCAGTTTAGTCTGTTTTTCTAATGTGTTACTTAAATTTCTTTAAAGCTTAAATGAAAAAGCTTATTCCTTTTCTTTTTTCTAGGATCAGATTAGCATCTATCCCTAACACCTAATAGTTTTATGTAACATTTCAGTGCTAAATGAACTAAGAAACCCTCATTCTTGCTATATTTTTATAATCAACTGCTTGCAAATTAGAGAGGACTCGGAGTTCGGAAAGAAAATTCTGTACCAAAGGTTGGGAAAGGGGGTTTGGTGGATTGTATTGCATGTTTATCAGAGACCACCCTAGAGTTTATTAGTGAAAGATAGCATGAACTTTGTAGCTTAAACACATCTGTGATAAAATGTTAGAGCTGAGTCTTAGAGCTGAGTCTAAAGTAGTACAGGAATTATTTTAGTGGGAGTAACTGTTAAAGATCCATTGGTCTACCATCAGTGACTCTTAAGAGGGACTCTTGTTCCTCTTAATTCTAAAGTCTGTTTTTTATGCCATAATATGTATAAAGCGTATCTTGTACTTTGGTCTTTCTGCTTGGACTCTCCGCGCCGCATTCCAAGAGATCAAAACTTCTCCCTTTGCTAAGGAACTCAGACCAGAGCTCATTAAGCTTATCACTTTGTCATACCGTGTGTAGCACATCATCTACTACAAGCCTTTTGACAATAAGCTACTTCTGTATGTCAACAAGTCAGTGGTTGTAATGATTTTGTTTACTTTTATATTTGAAGTAAGACACTGTAACGCTTGCAGCAAATGCTGTGAAGCTCTCTGTGATTTTACATCTTGCTTCTAACAGCAGGATTTCATGTGCACTTTAGCCAGCACAGCAATTGAAAGGAGGGAAAAAAAAAAAAAAGTGTGCTCCTGGCTGCTCACTTCTGCTCCCTCTTGTGCTGGTGACAGTATTTTTATGGTAGCCCATCCAGCAGAAATAAAGGAGCTGATCAAGGTAACCAAGGGCAGGAAAATCTAGTTTGTTTTTAACCCAGATCAGTTTCCCGGGTTGACTTGCTATGCAATCACATAAAAACTAGTGCTGGCACAAGCAAAGAGGGTGGCTTAGGGGCAAGAACAAATATGTAGCAGGCAATAGGTGTTGGCAAGACCACTTGTTTTAGCAGCATTATTGTTTTACGTTGCTTCAAAGTTCTCATGGAACTACCATAGAAAACAGGTCCTTTTTCCTCTCTGAGTAGATAGATGGTTAGCATCGCTGCCCATATGAATTCATTTCAATCAGCCTGAAAGAAGCTACAGAACAGAAATAAATGAGAAATAGTTAATTTCAAAAGGCAGGGTGGGGAAAAGCTATAAAATATGACTGAGTGGAGACATAGTGATTTTCTTTTAAGATACTTAGATGGTTTAGGAATGGTTTTATGGTATACTAATAAAATGCAAACAAGAAAAAGAACTATTAGGGTAAAATTAGGGATAAAATGACTGTAACTGTTGATCTGTTTTCTTCCTTTTTTTAAATATATAGAGGTAAAAAGTGTAGAACAATTTCTCAAAAGAGAATCTGATTTTTTTTTTTAAGCTTGCTTAAATGAGACTAATAATGTTGAAGAGGATAGTCCAAATAATAGCCCATCCCTATTTTCTGGGGATGTAGAGCTCCTCCAGTTCATTGTTGATTTGAGTTAACCGATAGCTAGTGAGTTGTTTAAATCAATTTATTCCTTTTTTCAAAGTGTGTGCCCTTCTGTTGCTTAAATATGTTCACCAGTGTGGAAAAAAACAAAACTGTGTGTATGTGAAAACGGTTGAATAATATATAAAAACTGATAAATTTGAAGGTATATTTTGAGAAACAGTGCGACTTCTTCACGGTGTAGCACTAGTGAGTTCTGATTCCAAATTTTGTATAATTTGTTCTAGAAGGATTTTGCAGCCTTCCCTAGGTAGAAGGTAGAGTAGCAGTTCTGTGTTTTCAGGCCTAATGGCTGTTGTGTTAAGACCTCTGGGAACTCTGGGTTCCCAGTTACTGTACTGGTCCTTTTGGTATCAAACAGTTGTGTTTGTAGTCACAGTCTGTAGAGGGGAAAATATCATGTGCATGGTCTAGGATGAGGAGATCAAAGTGATATCTGCAGCATGGCTTCTATTCCATAAAATGCTTTATCCATATTTGACAGAATTCAACTTCAAAGAACAACAATTAGGCTAAAAGATAATTAAAAGCAGTAAGATTTTTTTTAATATTATTTGATATTTTCTACAAGTAGTATAGTCAGTAACATTATAGAATACCTAAAACAGTAAAGCAGTTAGCAGGTATTATATCTGTTGAAGAAGGAAATTCTTAACCTATTTAACTGTACTTCAGATTTGAGTTGTATATTTTCATGAATGAATACTTATAATTCATCATATAGTATTCATTAGGTTAAGACATGAGTTTTTACAGAATTCTGTAAATTTTTAATGAAAACAGCCCCTACTGTCACATAGACAAGCTTGCTGGAAGTTGTTAAAGCTGAAATATAGGAGCTTTTAGAATTCTGATTCTTATGTAAAGTAACTTAATAAGCTGTCATTATATGTAGGATTTACATATGACTGAATTTAAATTTCTGAATGCCAGTCTTGAAGTTTCTAGAATTTAAAAGAATTGTTGGTCTACTCTCCCTTTTCTACAGGGAGTTAACAGGTCTCTTGTACAGAAATTTATAAGGTCTGTGTTGCTGCAAGTTGTTTTTTTTCAATGCTGTTGTAAATTTTCAGTGTTGTAAATATTCAGTATTTTAATCTCACTAGTGGATTTACCATGTTTCTTATTGGTATACTAAATTGGAAGACAAATTTTCTTTGTAGTTACAAAAATATCTACCGTGAACTGGAACAGAACATCAAAACAGCAGACGCTGTTGAAGATTTGCGGTGGTTTAGAGCTAATCAAGGTCCCGGGATGTCAATGAATTGGCCTCAGTTTGAGGTGAGGATGTAGTACATAAATCCCGGGCCTGTTTTCCTTGTTTGCTTCCTCTCTGCTTTTTGTCATATTCCTTCCTGGTGTAACTCTCAGATTCAAACTTTTTTAGCAGTGTATTTTTTGTTTGTTTTTACAAGCCATAATAGTTATCTTCTGTTGATTTCTATTAGGCTTCCCCNCAGGTTTTTGGAGTAGATGGTATAAAGCGCCTATTAAAACAAAATGCTTTCTAGTGAATATTAAAGTCATTGCTGAAGTCATTAGTAAGACATGCTTTAGTTGATACACTTCTGACCCCTATATATGATACCCTGCATATTTTTCTTCTGTCCTTTGATGTCAGACTTTAAATACCTGGTGTCAGCAAGGAGATTCAAATTGTAGTATAGAAAAGACTGAAAAGGTTTAACTGAATACTTCAGTCCTAAAAAATTGATATTTAAAAGTCCCAACTATTTTTTTTTTCAGTATGACTATATAAGGAAGTTGCAAGTTCTACCTTTAACCAGTGGGTAATTTTGTTTCTGAAGACTATTTTCTGTATTCAAAACAAAGAGCAGGTTGTGTGCTGTGGTTTTTTTTGTTTGTTTGTTTGAGGAGTGGTGTTTTTAACTGCAGTAGCCTGCAGAAAACAAGTACCGCAGTGTATCAGTGCTGCTAATACTAGTAGAATATTGCATGGCTGGAATTGGGATGAGTTTGTCTCACCAGAATAATGGGTTTAGTTGAAATAAGTTCTGGGCATTAAATTAATGGAATAAAAACATCATTTATGGAGTCTTCAGTACTCCCTTATTAACATAATGGAAAATATCACCTTCTTAAGGGTGAGGAACTTGTATTTTGACCTAAGTAGTTAGATTTGAAGAATTGGAAAAGATAAAATAAAATCATAGGATAAAAATAGTGCTGCCTGACGTACTGAACCACAGTTACTTCTGTGTGGGAAATGTCGTCCTTTTCCGTAAGCATTAGAATACAAATGAAGTTTTGTCATTACTATTTTTCTAATCAAGTATCTCTTTCCTTTACATGCTACAAGGTTGACGTAAGTAAAAATGTCATGATCAAATGAATGTGAAATTGCATTATAAACTGCAAATATGCTTAGGTCAGTGGTCTTTAAATTATGGTAACTCAGAAATCCAATATGTATTTGTACAAAGTTAAAATAATGGGGTAGCTCTGAAAGTTGAGCAGAAATCACTTAAGACTGACCATGCTACATGTATAAAACAGTTGTAATACCAGCTTGCAAAATCTCTGTCTCAAATATTTCCTTTTGTTTTTGTATAGCAAAGCATCTCTTGGTGTGTGGTATCCTTCCCCCTTCCCCCTTCCCCCTTCCCCCTTCCCCCTTCCCTTCCCTTCCCTTCCCCCTTCCCTTCCCCCTTCCCCCTTCCCCCTTCCCCCTTCCCCCTTCCCCCCTATTAAAGCTTTTGAGATTAAATATATCTTGACTTGGGATATTTGATTGCATCCAATTTGTCCTCTGTTGGTTCCTGCTTTTTATCAATATGAAGTTTAGTTTGACTCTATCAATTGTGTTTAGCTCTCATTAGCATGCCAGTCCATCTGCCTGCTGCAACTTCTGACTAATTCAGAGCATCAGGGAATGGATACTTCACAAATGACATCAGAAGTCCTGTCAGTTGTGTTGACTTATGCCTTATCTCTTCTGGATGGCTTTTAGGGACAACAGTCTATTCAATCTAGAGTGCAGTACCTTAGGGGCTCAAATTTCAGGGACAGGAAAAGTAATGTGCAATGACTTTAACAAATGAGCACCTTCATAGGTCATTCTTGGAGCACTTTCTGAGGAGTAAGTAGATTGCCATACCTTTTTAAACTAAATGTTAAGTTTACTTTTTAAAGCCAAATGTGCTGGTTTTGCATTATTTGAAACAGTAAGCCTTTTCATTGCAGAGCTGCACTGGCCGATTCCTTTGATTTCTCCAGTTGTCTACCAGATRTCTGGTATTAAGTCTTTTCCAGGTGTTTGGAATACTAAGCAGGGAAGTACAGGCACCCTTCAGATTACATCAATAGCACAGGTATTCCTTTGTATTGCTAGAGTAGGAAATAGATGATAACTGTAAGGGAAATGTTTAGGATAACTTATTTTTCTAATAATGATTTATATAGCTGTATGTTTAAATGTATGTTCCATAACTCAAGCTGAAAACAAAATATGAAGATCACTTGTTTAATTAAACTTCTCATTCACTTTTGCATTCATTTATAGGAGTGGTCTGCAGATCTGAATCGTACTCTCAGTAGAAGAGAAAAGAAGAAGGCTTCTGACGGAGTGACTCTGACTGGTATTAATCAGACAGGAGATCAAGTTTCACAGCCTAACAAACATAGCAGGTATTTTTTCATGTCTGAAAAGACTGAAAGGATGGGATTTTTATCTTCAAGTGCACTAAGCTATATGGGATCAAAAAGTCACTGTCCAGCTACATTTTGCTTATCTGAGCATTTTGGAAATGATTTGTTTCTGCAGCTCACAAAATATTTTGGGAATTATTCTCCATTTTTACATTTTCCTTTCATCTGGGAATTACAAGAAGCCAAATTTTATAAGAAGTTGATTAGTTAATCTGTTAGTTAATCTGTTGCTATCTTCCCATATCTAGAAATGACACTTATATGTTGAAATTTCAGTTTTCAAAATGTTTGGTCACTTGAGAATTCTGGATGTCATTAATGCAAGATCATTAACATCAGCTTCTTTAGAAAGAAATAAAATTGTGTGGAAAAAATAGCACCACCTTTTATTGCAGGCAGTAGGGAAAATTAAGATCCACAAAACATTAGGAGATTTTAATTTTAGAGGAAGGTATCATACTCATGTGAGATTTACAGAACTTTTTTGGATCTTATGCTACACTTAATGGATTTTTTTGGCTGGAAAAGGGGTCTGCTAAGAAACTTGCTTAGTGGGACACTAATGACAGTGTTTTGACTCTAAACAGATAGGGTCACCATAATGCTCTTTCTTTTCCAAATTAGCAGTCTTAGTGTCCCGAGTAACACAGTGCAGTCAGTACAATCAAGTTACAATCCCTTTGAAGATGAAGAAGATACTGGGAGTACTGTCAGTGAAAAGGAGGACAATAAAATCAAAAAGTTGGTGAAATGTTGTTTTTTAATTGTTTTCACACTTGCGCTTTTTCTATCCAGGGTTTTCAATTTTGGGTTTCTGTAACACTATGCTGGTCAATGCATGAAGTCCTTTTGAGAGGTTATGTAAGCAACTCTGTAACCAAACTTGTCTTTTCTAACAGATGCCATATCTGTTGCCTTATCTTCTTTGGTTTGAAACTACCGGGGTTGTTGGCAGTTGCTAACAGAATTGCTGTTGCTTTTCTCCCCCCCCCCCTTCCTTTACCAGTTATATCAAAAGTAAAAACTGACTATTTTTTTCTAGAGCAAAGCTGCTGGAGCTTTGCTGCTCTGTGTTCTCCCTGAATAAGTCTGCTTTTATTATTGCTTCCTTTTGATTTAAGACCTTCTCACACAGCTGCCTGTTACTTTAGTATACCCACTTAGGGATGTCATACTGTTGTCTTGAATGGCATGCACATGCTCGACAGGGAACTTCTTCTGTAAAGGAACCAGTTGTTGCTCTAGAACGAGGTTTCTTTACTGGGGGATCATAATGTACAAAAGGAGTAAAAAGCTATTATATAGGTGCATAGAGAGGTGGGAGGGAAGCTCTGCCCAGCAATTTAAATGTCTCATCTTAAAACAGATAATTCTTCTCATCTACTACCTCTGTCCTTTTACCTTTCTAGAGTAAATAATCTGTCAAATTCTGAGAGCTCACTCATGGATTATACAGGTTTCTTGTTAGAGAAGTTTTGGAGTTTGTGGGGAAGTTGTCCTTGCTCTTTTGCTTTTTTTTCTTCTTTCTTTAACTTTGTGTTGCAAGACTGATTTATTTTGAATAAGATATGGCCAGCATCAGAAATAAAATTTCAAAACTGTGCCTAACAGATGAGCTTAAGCTTAACTAAGGGAACTGATATCTTAGTGGTATTTATAGTCTCCTAGTTTAAGAGCACACAAGAATAACTTTAAATTTGTTTTTAGTGTTAGCAGCTATGAAAAAAACCAAAGCTATCCTACAGATTGGTCTGATGAAGAGTCCAACAATCCCTTTTCTTCCACTGATGCAAATGGAGATACCAATCCATTTGATGAAGATACATCTCCTGCAATGGAGGTGAGAGTACGTGCCCTCTATGACTATGAGGGCCAAGAGCAAGATGAACTCAGCTTTAAAGCTGGTAAGTTTACAACATTCACTTAAAATACTTATCAAAAGTAAAAATGAAAGGAAATAAGTGAAGGAGTTTTTTTTCTCTTCAGCATTCATTTTATTTTCTTAAGTCACTGTCTCTCTGAATGTGCAACACCACTTACAGGAGCCTACCTAACCCATGATCCATCTTGGCTTGTCCCCCACCCCTTATGGTAGTGCTTCTTGGTATCTGCTGGTTGGAAGTGCTGATGGCTAATCTGTCTGGGATGTATTTTTCCTTTCTTACCATCTTGTATTAAGCAAAATGAGGAGCTGCAGAATTGATAATCCTGTCTCCTTTCCTTCTTTTCTCRGTTGGTGACAGTAACAGCTGCTGCTTTTAGCTGTCTAGAAATACCAGTCCTACAAAGTGTAAAAATAAGTAAAAGGCTGACTAATCTTACAATTTCCAATCAATTGATAATTTTTTCTGTCTAAACTGGAAGTATCTCTTTTTTGGCCTCCGATTCCCTGCAGTGTTAACTTTTTAGATTGAAAACTTAGTCATGGACCAACACAGAATTCTTTATCTCTCTTCCCATGTGCTCCCTACTCCCTGCCCCTTCCTTATCTAAGCATAATAACTCTTCTGTCTTTACCTGGTTCTCTTTTCTTATGCTATATTTGGGGTACACTGACTAGACATCTCCTTTTTTGAGGCATTTTTTTACTTTGAGCCTTTAAACCTGCTCCTTTGCACTTTACCTCATTGCTGTAGGAGCTGAGAGGGGAGAATAGAGCCAGCTGACAGGAGAAGCACTTGCTGTAGCACATTTCCATCCAGACAGGCTTGGTACAACGGTATGATGGCTACATGCTGATGAGCTGCTGCTGTCTCCAGTTTGTCTGGGTTGGCTCTACCAGCTGTCGTGGCTGAGCAAGCGCCTGGGCATCTCGCTCAGCCCCGGAGCAGGAGACTTCAAGTTCTCTCGTCTGGGCAGCCCGCAGACCGCCCCCTCTAGTGACAGAAGATGAAAGCTGCACCCTGTCCGTGCCTTTCCGGCTCTAATTCCAGGCAACTGTGAATACTGTCTTGCCCAGAGCTGTGCATTCACAGTTGACTCAACAGGAATTCCCGAAGTAACATCTGTCACTTGCAAGATTGTATAAGTAATTTAAAAAAGCCCAAGCAGAACAGTTTGTGGGAACGAGACTGGCAATCTTATCCATATTGTCTCTTCTCCCCTTTGCTTGTGGTTCATTCCCTTCTCCCATACTCACTTGCTCCAAGTCAGGGAACAAACACAAATCAAGTGTTGAGAGGAAGCTTGAGATAATTGTAGTTCCACTCTCCCTTCAACTGAGGCTCATAAGTAGTATGCTGCTTCATCACACCATCTACAGTGAGTGTTAGATGGATGTTATGGCTAAAAGTTAGGATTGTAAACAAGTTAATGATGATAGCTAAGGAGTGACTGTAAGCATTCCATAGTGCTTATGGTGGAAGGTGGCTGTCAGTGATACTTATTTCCAGGTGATATTCTAAATGCCATCTGTAGAAGGAGTCTGGTCTTAAGCTTTTAAGCAATAACTGAAACTCCAGTCAGTGGTGGTGCTTCCCCCTCTTTTAATTACTTCCCTGCTTTGTATTAGTGAAATTCTTTATACAGCTGTCTTTCCCCTCCCACCCCCACCTCCCCTCTTGGCAGACAAGTATTGTAGGCTTCCAGAGGAGGAGAAGAATGAGTTGGTTCATTCATTAACTTTGTTAAATTGTACGCTGATAGTAGGACAGTAATTACAAAATATCTGAAGTTTTCACTGGAATGCACACGAGCTAAAATTTATCCTTCATTCAGTAGACTTTGGTAGTTGCTCCTTTTTTTTTTTTTAGCAGGGGACAGCAATAAAATAATCCTCTTGAAATATATGCTTTGTGCCTGTCAGGTTACAGGTGTGACATTCCAAGGGTTTACGGTAATGGAGGCTGTGACAAAACTATGCTATGTTTGTATACTGAGATGTAATGGTTAAATTCAAAGTTAGGCATTCTGTACTTTATTACTGGTCGCATGACTTGYATTAAACTATTTGAACCATGTGGTTCTCAATATGAGGTCTTTGAAATAAAGTACAGCAAGTATGAACTTCAAGAGGTGTGTTGGCTTAACTTAACAGCTTAATATTCTTAAAGGAGGAGCATTGAAGTGCATTATAAGACTAAATTATATGATTGCATCAACTTATATGGGGGAAGGGGATCATATGCTAGGCTGCGAATACCCTAACAGAACCTGAATGATAAAATGGCTGCAGTGAGAAACTTTAGTTTTTATGCAAAAGTATTAGTGTGACTGGGCTTACACCAAACATAAAAAAGACTAAGGGGGGAAAAAAAAACACTGGATCATGCAGGAGCCAATTGAAAATGTGCTCACTCTTATGTTGATTATGCCTAGACTCCTAAGCAGCTGTCAGCAGAGGATTAATGTATTTTGGAGATCTGTTTAAATAAATGTATATGGATATTCTCAGACAGGATTTCCTTGGGTATTCAAAGTATTTGCTTATAAAGCTCTTGTGATCATTGCTAGGCCCATGGCATAGCATATGACATGTTCTGTCTAGTGTCCATCAAATGTACTTTGTTAGGTGAAATTCTCTCCTCCTTTATTAGTGTAATACTTTATGTAACTGCGTGTTTTGTTTTGTTTTTCCCCTGGGAAACAAGTAATGTAAGCTTCCAGAGAGGAAGAATAACTCTGTTCATCTATATTTTTATAGAAGGTTTTATGTTTGTGTAGCTGGATGGGACATAACCATGTCCCATATGTCTAGCTCACCCTAATGCCATGTTTGAGAATAAGTAGCTTTAGTAAATACAGACCATGTGATGTTGGACAAAACTCGTTATTGTATATGCTATCTTTATCACAGTTGTAAAAGTCAGTGGGTTTTGTTGTAACTTCTATTGTGCAGATGACACTCACATAATATTTTCATAGACCTTCCAAGTCCCAGCTGTTAACACAAGTGTAGTTGCATTGGTATTTATTGTTGAAGCATTGTGGCTTTGATAGTCATTGTTCGCTCTTTATTAAAACACTCTTCACAGAAATAGTAAGGTAGCTTGGAGTTGTACACTTGCCCATGCTACAGGGCTAGCAATGGTGGGAAGTTCTGCAAAAAGTATCCATAAGCATAGTCAATCCACAATGTCACTTGTTTGTTATGCTCCTTTATTAGTTATCTGGTAAACTTGTAAACTGGAGGAGATGAGACTTTAACCTTTTTTAGATAAGAGTAACTGCTGAAGATACAAATCTGAGAAGATTTAATATGAAGCTTGTCCATTTCTACCAAGAATATATAGTTGCTAAGCTAGCTCTTGTTCTTCTAAATTCCACCAAGACTTCTGCAATACTTTATAGATTTACAGCTGTTCAGAAGACTGTATTAAGTAGTTAATATCATCAGTGTTATTTCCCATTGCTAATTAAGATCAAACACAAGTTGTATGTGGGGACATAATCCTTACTTGGGGTGGCTGTTTTTGCCTGTTTGAGATGGTCATTTGTTTGTTCATGTATAGCATCTTGGAGCCTGCAGGCTTTCTAATGCCATAATATTTCCTGAGGATGTAGAAGATCATATGCACAGGATAGTCAAAAAGGTCATATTACAGTTTATAAATGTCTGATGGGTTCAAGAAATATTTTAGTTCTGGTTTGGGGAAAAAAAAAGCCATCTCTGGCAATCAGTGCCAACTTCTGCTGTGTAAGTTAGGAAACAAACTCTGAGCTTCCAAACTTCGGAGCTACATCTGTACATCATCTTATATAAGCAATCAGCAATATAAAGGTGGAACAAAAAAAGGGGAAGTTTAATCCTAATCCTTATCCATTTTAAAAAAGATGAGGAAAGGAGAGAGATGACAAAGTGTAAGGTACAAGATTCTTTTTAATCTTTCTGTATCACAACCTAGTAGTAATGTATGAAAAAACTGCAACTATAATTCAAAAGGATTTCATTGCTGTGTTTTAACTGTGTGGTATTTTCCCCCTTAAGTCCCAGGAATTCTTGAGTGTGTATTGACAGTAAGCCTAACAAAACATTTCACTTGCATTGACAGTGTGGTGAAGGCCATAAATCTAAGATTGTTCTGTTTGTTTAGCAGTACTTATACTACCTTTTACTGTTCACACTCTTTAGATATAAGAGAGTCTTTGATCTTCTAGTGAAATGACATCACATGTAACTTTAAAAGTTTGTATCTTTCATTGTGATAAAAGACAAATGCTGCTATTGCCTTTTTGAAATGCCATCAATGTAATGTTTTAGTTTCAAAGTAGCTTCTTTCTTCCTGTTATCTTAATGCCTGTTGGGAGCCTTTCATCCCATAGATAAATCTGTAAGTGGCATTCTTCGTATCAAAAGCATGAAGACTAGAAAGGGAAGCTCTCTACTGAGGCTTGGGGTAGGCAGAGAAGAAAGGTGAACATGTAGATAACTGATGCTGTGTTACTTTCCTGTTGTCACTAAAAGGCTACAGCTTTTGTTAAATATCACTTATTTTTCAGGGGACGAGTTAACTAAAATGGAGAATGAAGACGAGCAGGGTTGGTGCAAAGGACGTCTGGACAATGGACAAATTGGTTTATACCCAGCAAACTATGTAGAACCAATCCAGTGACAAAGGAGAAAGTTAATACAGAAGCGCTACAAAAGCTCTGTAGGCCTGTACAGTATATATTTACAGTGAGGGGAAACTGAGTGATGTATAGAGTGTATATATTTTAATGAAGAGACAGCTTGATACTGAAATCATGGTGATTTAAGGACACAAGTTAGAACTAAGAATTTGACTTTGTTTTCACAACTTCTGCACAATGCAAAAGAAAGGGGTTAGGCTGAAAAAAATAGTATGATAGGGGAAATACTTTCTAAGCTTTCTCTTACCACATGTTCTGTTATTGTGACTTCTGAACATTGCATTTTCTATGCTTGTGCCTCAACCTACCCTGGGTATGTGGCTTATGCTCACTTTTGTTTAATCAGTTATTTTAAGTGACCTTCAGTAACTTGCAACTTGAATTTTTAAGATTATTACAGTTGATTTTCTATTTGTTCTTAGCAATGTCTGAAAGATGCAGTATTTTTTTATTTAAATGCTATGTAGTTAAGCACCTTTTTGTATGCTCAGATTTATCAATTAATACTTAAATTATGATATAGATTTAGTCAGCAGTTGACTGAATGAAAACTCTTTCCGTGTTGTAATAATCTATGTTGTCAGCATGGCTTGAAGTTGTAAAACAAATACTATATTTAATAAATATTTGTTACAGAAGACTGTAACAGAGATCTGCAGGTGTCATGGGTTGGGATCCTATTGTGAATGCTGTTTATGCATTTTGACACTTCAATGAGTTTTCCAGCTAGATTTTAAATAGTATTCTAAAAATAAAAAGATAAATCATACATAAGCCCCAGAATAGTAGTTACTTCACTTTTGCAGGAAAAAAGTTCTCTCCTTTAAATGATTTTTCGTGATTTGAAATGTTAAATGTGTGAAGACTAATTTTTTTCAAACCTAAGATTGTAAAATAGACTAAAATGCTTTTTATGAAGAGGCTCTCTATGCTGTGTATATGTACATATAATTTGATATTCCAAAATATAAGGAGCATGGCTACTAGTTATCAAGCCTTTTGATGTGGATTAGATTTAGACTGTTTAAGAGTTTAAATTATAGGTATATTTAAATCTGCTTTCATATCATATTTGTTACTGTACCATAGACCAGGTATTCTGTGATTAGTTTTTCAGAAATACAGTAAATAGACTAATATACTCAAAATCTGTATTTGTGAATAAATTTGTGGGTCAAAATCTAAACTAGCATTAGTCCTTACATGGATTATTGTAGCAGAACACTGTAAAAACTACATTTGTTTGCAATTACAAGTCAGTCATATGTAATAGTGTCAAATAGTATGCATTTGTGAATATAAAACTGGGCTGTAAATTACAGCAGATTTGTCTTTAAAAAAAAAAATTAAGTACCAGGTGAGTAGATGTGCTACTTTAGGAAGCTACACTGTAATGAAGTCAAATCTATTTTGAGATAACAAACACTGTTGATAGTCTCAGAGTTGTTTGCTTTTTGCGGTTATAGAATATTTAGTCATCATTTTCAATGATTCAAAAYGTGCCAGCTTAGAAAGTGGATGTATGTATGTGTCTGTTAAGGAAAACTTACCAGCATAATTGTTCATCCACAAAATGGTTACTAAAATTGTCAGGAATTACTGGTTGGGGTCTCTGTATTGTAAAATATTTTAGAAAACAATAAAATCTGTTAATCTCTTAAGTACCCAGAATGTACCTCTTACTAATTCAATGTGTTTGAAAACATTCTTCTGAAGCAAATAATCTATGCATTTCATTGCAAGGTGACAATCTGCATTGTCTAAAAGAACCATAAAGGAGAACATGTCATAATAGCATTGTGCTGTTAGTGAGAGGGAAGGTGCAGTTCACTGGGGCTCTTGGCAAGACATTTCAAGAAAATATTTGTGGAAGAAGGGGAGACTTCCATGTTGTCTTCTGTGGGGTATGTGAAATCTGTGATGCTGCTTTCTATGGTATAGTCAAGTCCAATACAGCTTGGGTGAGCAAAGATGTTTCTTGTGTTTAAATGTAATATCTGAATCTTGTCTACCTTGTGAGGAAAAGGTTTTCTTCACAGAATCACAGAATGGTTGAGATTGGAAGGGATCTCTGGAGATCATCTAGTCCAACCCCCCTACTTAAGCAGGGTCACCTAGAGCATGTTGCACAGGATCACGTCCAGGCGGGTTTTGAAAATCTCCAGAGAAGGAGACTCCACAACCTCTCTGGGCAACCTGTTCCAGCACTCTGTCACCCTCACAGTGAAGAAGTTTTTCCTCATGTTCAGATGGAACTGTCTGTGTTTCAGTTTGTGCCTGTTGCCTCGCGTCCTGTCTCTGGGCACCACTGAAAAGAGTCTGGCTCCATCCTCTTGACACCCTCCCTTCAGATATTTGTACATGTTAATAAGATCCCCCCTCAGCCTTCTCTTCTCTAGGCTAAAAAGGCYCAGCTCTCTCAGTCTTTCTTCATAAGAGAGATGCTCCAGTCCCCTAATCATCTCTGTAGCCCTTTGCTGGACTTGCTCCAGTAGTGCCACATCTGTCTTGTACTGGGGAGCCCAGAACTGGACACAGGACTCCAGATGTGGCCTCGCCAGGGCTGAGTAGAGGGGGAGAATCACCTCCCTCGACCTGCTGGCAACACTCTTCCTGATGCACCCCAGGAGACCATTGGCCTTCTTGGCCACAAGGGCACATTGCTGCCTCATGCTTAACTTGGTGTCCCCCCGCACTCCCAGCTCCTTCTCCGCAGAGCTGCTTTCCAGCAGGTCAACCCCCAACCTGTACTGGTGCATGGGGTTGTTCCTCCCTCGGTGCAGGACCCTGCAATTGCCTTTGTTGAACTTCAGGAGGTTCCTCTCYGCCCACCTCTCCAGCCTGTCCAGGTCTCTCTGAATGGCAGCACAGCCCTCTGGGGTATCTGCCACTCCTCCCARTTTTGTATCRTCAGCAAAYTTGCTGAGGGTGCACTCTGTCCCTTCATCCAGGTCATTGATGAAGAAGCTGAACAAGACTGGACCCAGGACTGACCCCTCGGGGACACCGCTAGCTACAGGCCTCCAACTAGACTCTGTGCCACTGATCACAACCCTCTGAGCTCTGCCATTGAGCCAGTTCTCAGTCCGCTTCACTGTCCACTCATCTAACCCACACTTCCTGAGCTTGTCTATGAGGATGCTATGGGAGACAGTGTCAAAAGCCTTGCTGAAGTCAAGGTAGACAACATCCACTGCTCTCCCCTCATCTACCTGGGCAGTCATTCCATCACAGAAGGCTATTAGATTGGTTAAGCGTGATTTCCCCTTKGTGAATCCATGCTGACTACTCCCGATCACCTTCTTTTCCTCCACGTGCTTGGAGATGGCCTCCAGGATGAGCTGCTCCATCACCTTTCCAGGGATGCAGGTGAGGCTGACTGGCCTGTAGTTCCCTGGGTGCTCCTTCTTTGCCTTTTTGAAGACTGGAGTGACATTGGCTTTTTTCCAGTCTTCGGGCACCTCTCCTGTTCTCCATGACCTTTTAAAGATGATGGAGAGTGGCCTAGCAATAACATCCGCCAGCTCCCTCAGCACTCATGGGTTCACTGATAGTGATTAATGTAGTACTTTGAGTAGCTGAAAGCTTGAACTTGTTTCCCACATCAACAGATTATCTTTTAATCCAAATAAAGGATTAATTTGCTATGGTGGTTGGCTGATTTAGTGAAAGGACCACAAACCTCCTGCACTCTGAAGGGTTCTGTGGTCCAAGTTTCTGTTTTAAAGCATAGTCAACTGCATTCAGACCAGGTTGCTCAGGGCTTTGGTCTGGTCTGGAAAACTTTCAAAGACAGATTTCATAACCTCTCTGTGCAACCCATTCTAAAGCTTAATTATCCTTAAAAAAATTTTTCTCCCCTTTAGATTGAAATAGGGCAGGTTCTAACTGGATATGTGACCACTGTCTCTTGTTCTCCTGCTGTACTTGGATGGAGCCTGACTGTTGTCTTGGTAACCTCCTTGTAGGTACTGGGAGGCTGCTATTAGGCCCCCAGAAGCCATCTGGTATTGGGAGGGTGGTGTCCAAAACTGGACATGGTGTTCCAGAATACAGAATGGCAGAAGGTAAAGGCAAACTTCATATTTATCAAACATTTTAAAATTAATAAAGTATTTTAAGAAGTTATTTGTCTATTAACAAATGTAACCAATAGGCCATTCTAAGTGCTTGGAACTCTTATCATGCTCCATCCACTTTAATGAGAAATTCAAGAAATAGAGATGGGTTAAGTCAAGTGGAAATGACTAATTTCATCCTCATCTTGAATAGACACCCATTTACACAGGCCGACTCAGTTTTGAGCTTTTTGCTCTAGGAGCACAGAAAGGCATTTATAGAGTTTAAACAGATACTTCTTAGAAGAATTTAGATTAGAAGGGACCTCTGGAGCCAGTCAGCCAACCCTTGCTCCAAGCAGGTCCAATTAGAGCAGGTTGCTCAGGGCTTGTCTAGCTGGGTTGTGAACATCTCCAAGGATGCCCAGAGAGGCCACAGCCTCTCCCATTCTGTTCTAGTAGTTCCTCGCTTTTGTAATGAGGAACTTTTTTTGTGTATTTATGTGTAATCAAAAGTTCCTGATGTTGCCTCTTGTCCTTCCTTTGTGCACCTGTAAGAGGAGCATGGCTCTGTCTTCTCTGCACTTTCCCCTCAGGTAGCTGTAAACCGCAATAAGGTCTCCCCTGAACCTTCTCTTCTCCAGGCTGAGCAAACCCAGTTATCTCATCCTCTCCTCACATCTCATGTATTCCAGCCCTCTAACATCATCTTGGTGATCCTCTGCTGGATTTTGCTCCAGTATGTTGATGTCTGTCTTATACTGGGGTGGGGGGATGGGAATGGGCACAGTACTCCAGGTGCTGTCACACAAGTGCTGCATAAAGAGGAAGAACCACTTCCCTTGGCGTACTGACTACACTGCTGGTAATACAGCCCGCTATGYGGTTGGCCTTTTTTCCTGCAAGGATGCACTGCTGACCCATGTTCACTGGGAGCCTCAGGTCCTTTTCTGCAAAGCTGCTTTTCATGCTGTCAGGACCCAGCCTGTCCTGTTGGGATGGAATAACTCCATGCAGGATGCTGTATTTGCCTTTGTTCATGAGGTTCCTGTCAGCCTATTTCTCCAGCCAGTTGAGGTCCCTCTGAATAGCAGTCCTGCTCCTCCCAAGTTGGTATATCATCTGCAGACTTGCTGAGAATGTGCTCTGTCCCATCATTCAAGTTGTTATAAAGATGCTAAGCACTATCATCCCTAGTGCCCACCCCTAAGTGATTTCAGTAGTACTTTGTATGCCCAGTCACAACCCTTTGAGCCCACCAATTAAGCCAATTCTCTATCCATCTAGTCCATTTATTCAATCCACATCTCATGAATTTGGCTATAAGGATGCTATGGGAGACTGTGTCAAAAGCCTTACTACAGTTTAGGGTCAGTAAGTAATGAAGCCTATTGAGCAACAGTAGAGAATTTTCCTTTATAAGTTCATCCTGGGCTTAAGCAGCTATAGTTTACTTTCAGAGGATTAAATTTGCAAGGTATAAACAGAGAATATGAAGTCTGGGATGTCATTTCTTCCTATCCCTTCCTCTCTTTTTCCTTACAAATTCTGAACAGGGTGGGGAAAGAGCATGTCTTAARACTTTCTAGTGTATTTTTGCTTGTACTGTTTGAGCTACCTGAATGTTGCTGTAACCTTAAACACGTTTCAACCTTATAGCATGCAATTACTTGCCTTTGGCATAGCATTCCTTGAATGCTCTCAAAATATGCAGTACATTGTATGAGAATAGTTGGCTTTTTTTTCATCTGGATATTTGCAGTGATCACGTGACAAATTAGGTGCTTTTGTAAATTTTTTTAGTCTAATATCAGTGTTTATTTCTAGTCACTGATACATTGATGAATTTGTCTAGTTAAGACAGGGTAGTAAGAGTCTTTTCAGAAAAATTATAAACTAGTTTTGTAGAAAAGGTGCTGAAGTAAGCAGCTCCTGATACACAGTCCACATTAATATAAGATTTCTCTTTAACTTTCTGCTTCTGAGGTTCTGAGAGCTTGACAACAATATTTTGAACCTTTTTTCCCCAAACTGCCTTTTAATTTACTGGTAGGCTACAATATGAATATCTGTATAAGATAAAAATTTGCTATACGCATAAGATTCTAAAAGCAAAGCTATACCCTAGGTGCAACTGTATTATCTGCTTTATTTCTACAGATCTTCTATTGCTATTATCTGTTGCTGAAATGTTTGTGAAGTTGGTCTGATGTATTAAAACTGCTTTTGCCGTGACTGATTACTACTTTGTTCTAATATCTTTTTTCTTCTGATCAAGTTTTTATTCATAGCACTTGCAAAGCAAAAGCCAAAGCAGGTTACATTTGGAGATAAATAGAAATACTAAGTCTTCTAATGAGAAATCACTGTAGACAAATTAGATTTTTTTTTTTATGAATCTGGTATGAATTTCAGTGTTTTTTAAAAATATCTGTGTATTTTATAATTTTATATTACTGTAAAAGAAGACAAGGGAGAGAAAGGAGAATGGTATACTGAAGGCTGGATGTCTGGCAGCAATACCT
The DNA here is from genome assembly GCF_003343035.1 of Apteryx rowi. Lineage (NCBI taxonomy): Eukaryota > Metazoa > Chordata > Aves > Apterygiformes > Apterygidae > Apteryx > Apteryx rowi. Next base: position 147,897 of record NW_020449008.1, on the reverse strand, counting down.
CCTGTTCTTCTTGAGTTGCATCTGGTTTTGAAAATGAACATTATTAGGTTACACAATCATTTTTTTAATCTTTCACCAACCTTTCTGGTTTGGCAGAAAGATGTTTATTCACCTCAAAACATCAAGGAGCTTGCTAATCATGGCTGAAAGTATACCTAGTGGTCAATTTGGAGAGAGTTGCAGATTCTGACCCTGAAATGAGAGAATACAAGATATCCTAGATATACTGGTATATTTCTACTTTCTCATTCTGCTTGAACTAAAATATAAACTGCAACTTCAGAACCTAAGAAAGGTGGTGTGGTAGTTACTGCAGTAAACAATACCTTCAGTGTGTTTGACATCTAGCAGTTTACCTGCTAATGCTCAGTCTGCATCACTTTCAGCCTGCTATTACTTATCTTCCTTGTGTTAGAAGTTCAGATTCCTGTGTGATACTACATTAATCATTTAGTGCAAAATTTTAAACTCTATAGATGCTTCCTGAAACTTCTGTTCAAGTAAAAGTACCTACATAATGTGAAAATTTTACTGAGCACCTGTCCACATTTCAAAAGGTGTAACCTCATCTCTAAGACTGGTTGTATTAGATCAGATGAGGTCTGTGCCAGCAGTGTAGTGGATGCCTTGGGAAGAGTATAGGAACAGGACAACATATAGCGGGTACTTCAGTCACAATATTTTCAGCCTTCCATGATTTGCTTCTTGGGTCCTATGCAATAAGAGAAACTTAACTCTGTCCTCATAATTTTGAACTTTCAGTTCACTGCTTTGGCAACAATTGCACACCAAGCTATTGTTCGTACAGATCTAAATGAAGCAGCTCAGAAAAGAGATCCTGGAATTAGTTCCAGAAAGAGAACTAGTAATGCTCTTTCTAGTAATCACTAGTTCTGACCCCATTAGTGTAGTTCAGGCTCTAATTTTTGTTATTTTGCATTTGACCCTGAAATTCACTTGCTGTTCTGTCTAGTCAATCCGTACTGTAAAGAGCTGCAAAAGGATCTTATAGAGTGCATTTTCACTTCTATTATCATAGTTTGTCAATGAGCTGCCACCTTTCTGTTCACCCTTTTTGCAGCTAAATATCAAACACTGCAAGTTTGAGCATGAATCCCTCTGGGGGACTCCCTGGTAACCTCCAAATGTTTATTCCTGTAGTCAGTAATTAATTTATTAAATGATCCCCTTTAGTTTCAGGGTAGTTTAGTTAGGCTTCTATGAAGGACATTAACAAGAACTCCTTGAAAATCCAAGTCATCAGTTACTTCAACTCAACAACTTTCAGCATGCCCAATGACATCTGCAGCTCCATGAGGTAAACAATTACATTAATTGTGAAGTATCTACATATTATGGTGAGAGAGACTTCTAGAACCTCTAAGCAGGAAACACTCAAATGGAATCTGATTGCCCTGGCATAGATGAAACTGCATCACATGGCAAACGTAGGTAGGTTTTGCAATGGGGTGATACTTCTAGCCATAACTTTGTGAGTTCCTTGCATTGCTAATACAAAGGGCTTTACCTAAGTACAGGCATACCTCGCTTTATTGCACTTCGCTTTATTGCGCTTTGCAGATACTGCATTTTTTACAAATTGAAGGTTTGTGGCAATGCTGTGTCGAACAAGTCTATCGGCGCCATTTTTCCAACAGCATGTGCTCACTTCGTGTCTCTATCACACTTTGGTAATTCTCACAATATTTCAAACTTTTTCATTATTATTATGTCTGTTATGGTGATCTGTGATCAGTGATCTTGGATGTTACTATTGTAATTGTTTTGGGGYGCCACAAACTGCGCCCATATAAGACGGCAAACTTAATCGATAAACGTTGTGTGTGTTCTGACTGCTCCACCGACCGCCCGTTTCCTCGTCTCTCTCCCTCACCTCAGGTCTCCCTGTTCCCTGAGACACAACAATAGTGAAATTAGGCCAATTAATAACCCTACAATGGTCTCTAAGTGTTCAAGTGAAAGGAAGAGTTGCACATCTCTCACTTGAAATCAGAAGCTAGAAATGATGAAGCTTAGTGAGAAAGGCATGTCGAAAGCCGAGACAGGCCAAAAGCTGGGCCTCTTGTGCCAAACAGTTAGCCAAATTGTGAATGCAAAGGAAAAGTCCTCAAAGGAAATTCAGAGTGCTACTCCAGTGAACACACGAATGATAAGAAAGCAAAACAGCCTTATTGCTGATAGGGAGAAAGTTTTAGCGGTCTGGATAGAAGATCAAACCAGCCACAACATTCCCTTAAGCCAAAGCCTCATCCAGAGCAAGGCCCTCACTCTCTTCAATTCTGTGAAGGCTGAGAGAGGTGAGGAAGCTACAGAAGAGAAGTTTGAAGCTAGCAGAGGTGGGTTCATGAGGTTTAAGGAAAGAAGCCATCTCCATAACATCAAAGTGCAAGGTGAAGCAGCAAGTGCTGATGTAGAAGCTGCAGCAAGTTATCCAGAAGATCTAGCTAAGAGAATCGATGAAGRKGGCTACACTAAACARCAGATTTTCAATGTAGATGAAACAGCCTTATACTGGAAGGAGATGCCATCTTGGACTTTCATAGTTAGAGAGCAGAAGTCAATGCCTGTCTTCAAAGCTTCAAAGGACAGGCTGACTCTTCTGTTAGGGGCTAATGCAGCCRGTGACTTGAAGCTGAAGCCAATGCTCATTTACCATTCTGAAAATCYKAGGGCCCTTAAGAATTAGGCTAAATCTACTCTGCCTGCGCTCTATAAATGGAACAACAAAGCCTGGATGACAGCACATCTGTTTACAACATGGTTTACTGAATATTTTAAGCCCACTGTTGAGACCTAGTGCTCAGAAAAAWAGATGCCTTTCAAAATATTACTGCTCATTGACAATGCACCTGGTCACCCAAGAGCTCTGATGGAGATGTACAATGAGATTAATGTCGTTTTCATGCCTGCTAACACAACATCCATTCTGCAGCCCATGGATTAAGGAGTCATTTCAACTTCCAAGCCTTATCATTTAAGAAATGCATTTTGTAACACTATAGCTGCCATAGATAGTGATTCCTCTGATGGATCTGGGCAAAGTAAATTGAAAACCTTCTGGAAAGGATTCACCATTCTAGGTGCCATTAAAAACATAGTGATTCATGGGAGGAGGTCAAAATGTCAACATTAACAGGAGTTTGGAATAAGCTGATTCCAGCCCTCATGGATGTCTTTGAGGGGTTCAAGACTTCAGTGGAGGAAGTAACTGCAGATGTGGTGGAAATAGTGAGAGAACTAGAATTAGCAGTGGAACCTGAGGATGTGACTGAATTGCTGCAAGCTCATGATAAAACTTTAACGGATGAGAAGTTGCTTCTTATGGATGCGCAAAGAAAGTGGTTTCTTGAGATGGCATCTACTCCTGGTGAAGATGCTGTGAATGTTGTTGAAATGACAACAAAGAATTTAGAATATGACATAAACTTAGCTGATAAAGCAGCGGCAGGGTTTGAGAGGATTGACTTCAATTTTGAAAGAAGTTCTATTGTGGGTAAAATGCTATCAAACAGCATTGCATGCTACAGAGAAAGGAAGAGTTAATCGATGCGGCAAACTTCACTGCTGTCTTATTTTAAGAAATCGCCACAGCCACGCCAGCCTTCAGCAACCACCACCCTGATCAGTCAGCAGCCATCAACATCGAGGCAAGACACTCCATCAGCAAAAAGATTACGACTCACTGAAGGCTCAGATGATGGTTAGCATTTTTTAGCAATAAAGTATTTTTTAATTAAGGTATGTACATTGTTTTTTTAGACATAATGCTATTGCACACTTAATGGACTACAGTATGGTGTATAACTTTTATATGCAYTGGGAAACCAAAAAATTCATGTGACTCGCTTTATTGCGATGTTCACTTTATTGTGGTGGTCTGGAACCAAACCTGCAATATCTCCGAGGTATGCCTGTACAACTAAGAGGAGAGTTTGTGGAAGGGTTATTTGTAAGTACCAATATCGCAACTTCTTGGTTTTGTCCTGAGTTAAAATACAGATTACTTTCAAGAATGGAAAGCTCCAAGAAACCTCACCTCTGTGAAGTGGTGATGCTTCTTGATGTTATCAGTACAAACAATGTGTTAGCACTAAATAGAAGTATATTATTGATGTGTTGAACTGGTTTTAATCAGTTTTTAATCTAGTTCAACATTATTAAATTTCATTTCCATATTGTGGGAGTAGTCATCCAGATGCTTGATCTTTCTCATTCTCTTCTAGAGATGAGATAGAGACAACCCTATGCAGTCACAGCTGGATGCAGCATGGATGCTAGTGCCTATCCTTGGACATCAAGCCAGTCAAAGAGCCAGAGAAGAGGCAGTTCCTGGGAGATTATCCTGAAAGGTTATTCTTCCTTCTCTGTCTTAACAAGTCCTACAGAAATTGTCTGGCATGGTCCAGGAGCCCAAAACTCTTGCTGCAGTATTTGTGTAGGTGGGAGAAGGAAAAAGCATAAAGGCATTTCCTGTGCAACATCAACTAGCTCACAGAGCAGCTCTGGCAACCAAAGATTTGGTATCAACAGAACATAATACCCATCCATTCCCTGGGTATATGGAGGGGGTACTAGCACAGAGAGGAGGGGGCTTTGGGATGTCTCTAGTCCAGCCTCCTGCTCAGAGCTGAGTCAACACTGAACTAGGACCAGGTTGCTCAGGGCTTTGTCCCACTGGGTCTTGAAAACCTCCAAGGACAGAGATTCCACAGTTTCTCTGGGCAATCTGATTCAAAGTTTGAGTCTCGTTGCGGTGTTTTTTTTTTTTTTTTCTGTATGTCAAGTTGTGGAACTTTTATGGGTCATTAGCAAGAATAAGAGTCCTTGTTTTTTCATATGCAAAATAGCAATAACCAGTGTCACATTCTGGTGCAATGACAGCCAACTGTGCACTGCATTTGCACCTGATTAGAGGGTGCATAATGCGCACAGTCCTCCTAGGGAATGCTGTACTTGCCAGGCATTTGGTTTTGAGGATACACTTAGAGCAGCCTTYCTCCATATGTATCTTTGTTAGACTAGCTGGCATGAAAGCAATTTTTAAATTGTTCTGTGTGCACTGGGAATACAAATACCTGTATTTTGGGCATTATTGGAAATCTTTGGCAAGATTGGCATTGTTATGCTGAGGCATAACTGACAAAGCAGCAGTTGTGGTCCCCTTTCCCACCACTGCTGCCATTCTCTCTCTCTCTCTCTGTGCATTCATCCTTCCTGCAACCCACTTAAGCCACAAACTTGCTCAAATACAAGAGTCTCACCTGTCCCCTGGAAACACTCAGACACTCACCACCTCTCTGGACTGATGGTTTCCCTTATTTAGGCTCTAGTTTGGTTCTGCCCTGGGGATGGGCAAGGTCACTGTTAGGGGAGAGTAGGATATGGAGGATATTTCCAAAATATTTTGAACAAATCTGCCTTCTTTTTCACGGACAAAGAAAATGGCTGCACAATATGTTCTGGATGATGGGGGCAGAGAAAGAACCTGTAATTTCAGACTGAAGGCCTTAGACAGTTTTTCTAACTGCTTGCCAAGATGAAAATCTGCTAGGGATTGAGGACATTGGCAGCATCAGACCAGGGGAGTCATTCTTGCTCACAGTGCTGGTCTACTACTGAGTAAGGACTTGCACTGCATGTAACAGCTGCACAGTAAAATAGAGGGTACCCCAGCGCCCAATCTCTTCTGCAGCTACCCTTGAAAGCTACAAGGTTTTTTATCTACTCAACATGCAGAGCAGCAGGTGAGTTATGAACACTGCCTTTTCACTAGCAGAGATGGACTAGCTCTTCCCTGTCTTTCTACTGTTACTTGCATTTGCTATATCACTTTTCTTCTACAGTCTAGAGGCTGCTCTAAGATTGCCTCCAGGACCCTCTTCTCTCTCTCAGATTCATTAGCATGTGCTAAATGCTTTTCTTCCATCTTGTCAGAACTCAACTAGCGATCAGCTCAGCTTGTAGTCCGTGAAAAGAATCTAACCTGCATATTCACATAGTTAAATTGCAAAGTATGGCCTTGGGATAGAGCTGCTGTGAGACTGAGTAGGAACAATATAATGTATGTTTCTGAACACTGTCAAGGACTGACACGTTTCCTGTGTTTTCCTGGATGGAGACTTGTGAGTTCTGTGTCTGAAGTGGCTATGAACAACTAGCAGCTTTTGACATCCTGACTCAGGGGCACTTCCTGGAATTGGAGGCCAGCAAAAGACAGAAGAACCAGCAGACTTACAGAGTTATTTGCCTGTGCTCCCCAAGGTGCACCTCAGATCCCTGGGTCTGCTGCAGTGGCAGCCCCCTATTTGAAATTGGGCAGGAGCTAGCTGCCCTTGTGTGCTGTTGCTTGGGGAGCCAGTGATGTGGCTGGGGGGAGTATGAGCACATACCAAGGGAAGGAGGATATGGGGCAATAGATAAGGTCCTCTTTTTTTCTAAGATCATGCCAGGCAGGTAGCTCAGTCTTCAGGATGACCCTGTTTTATTGTTGTTAATTGGTCCAATTAGGTGGCAAGATTGTACCTCTCCTGCTTCTTTGTTAGAAAAATAGTATTTAAAAAGCTGAAGTAAAGCTCCCTATTTTCCTTTGAGGAAATATCTTGGCAGCTTTTACTCCCCATGAGGCCAGCGGCTGTAGGCTGAGATAGTAATCCTCCTGCCATCACATGGGATCTGGCAAGCATCTCTGGAGGGGAGTGTGTTGTAAGGAGCACCTGTCACTACACAGGCAATGTCTTCCTGAAATGGAAACCTCACTTGCAGAGTTCTGGTCAAGCACTCCTGACTCCAAGTGATTGTACTTGCTGGCTTGAGGCTACAGGTGCTACAGACAGGTGTGGGGGGGGTGATTATATTTCTTGGTATGGAATAGCCAACAACTTCATGCCYCTGCAGGCTAAGATGTTTTAATTCTAGTCCTAATGGTATTTGGCTATACGCATACAGATGGCTTCTTGGATTACTATTCTATCCTGAGGTCAGGCCCATTCCTTGTGATAGAGCCAGACAGAACAAAGTTGATCTGGAGTAAAGAGGTTGCTGTCCTGCTGCCAGCAACAGGTGTCCATATTCTGAAAGTAAGAGTGAAATGCCCATGTATTGAGTTGGTGTAGCTGTGATCAGTTCGTGAGTGACTCCTAGCAAGGCCCTAGAGGCTCAGGGTGTGCTTCTCTGATTCGCAGAGCTAAAGGCCCAGTGCAGAGGAACAGCCTGCAGCACGTGTTCCAACTATACACCCTCAACTCATGCTCAACCGAAGACGGCATTGCAGGGCCAGCAGCGTGCACCATGGCCAGAACCAAGATGATAATGGATTTGAGCAACCTGAATTAGTACCTGGCCAACCAGTAAGAACTGGGGGCTGTTAGGTTCTATAGGGAAATAGTGAACCTCTTGTTCTTGGGCATTGAGGCTGATGTAGTTTTGAGGAGGAGGGGTTGGAGCTAGATTCTTATGCCAAGCCTTGAACATGACTATTTGAGTCTTGGATAACTTAATCTAAGGCCCTGCTTTCAAGAGAAGTTTAGAGCAGATGAGGCCCCCTCCAGAGGCCCCTTCCAACCTAGACTTTTCTATAATTCCATGACTTTCCTGCAGAAATTGTGTCTTACTCTGGTTGTTCCAGATATGCAAAACTATGTAGTCTTACCAGGAGATGACAGGGAAATGGTTTGGACTGGACCCAGCTCACATATATCATAAGAATAAGGGGAGAAAGTGATACAGCCTTCATGGTCTCAGATGAAGAAGAGTGCCAAGATGCCAGACTCCGAAGATTCTACCACAGATCATCTTACCACAGTATGCAACTGAGCTGAGCTCTGTAGAGACACAAAGTTGTCTTTGCATTGCTCTGCGAGGGCCACTCTTAAGCACATACTGCGTTCATTGCTGGCCACAGCAGACCCTGACTGGCCCCTACGGGGCCTGGGCAGCGTACAGGCCAATATTCCAGAAAAATGGCCAAGCAACATGCCCCATGTAATAATCCTCCCCTAAAGTGGAGTGCTAGGGAGACAACTCTGACATATGGTCTCTGTATGCAAACTAATTCACTCCTGTACAAGCTGTTCAAGGTACCCAGAAGTAGGGATACCAATACATTACAAAGTTCTTGACATATTTCTATTATTCTGTTTCCTCTTTTGAGAGTTTTTCACATTTATGATCTGAATATGCTGCTTTTGAAAGCAGCAATTAAAATCTGCAATTAAATTTTTTATTCATTTTTTGCACTGACTCATTTGTCCCCCGTTCTGGACTTTAACGCGGATGAAGAGAGAGAACAATATTTTTACTAAAATTTGTAGAGTGCTTGAAACCTATTTGTCGAGCCTTAGAGCAAAGAAAGTGTAGGCACAGGGGTAACAGTGTACATTATCACCTGTTCCCAAAACAAGCGAAAGGAGCCTGTGTTGTTTCTTCACGGCGTTTTAAAGCCACGGATGTAACAGACCTGCCCTGCCCTGCCCTGCCCTGCCCTGCCCCGCCCCACATGCGCCATTAGAGCCTTGCGGCGATCGCCCCGTGGACCCCGCCGCCGACGGTTGTTCCCCCATGAAAGGGCTCGGATGGGGCACAGACCCGCCCCGAGGTAGCCCGAGGGCCCCCTGACACGGCGCCGCCGCCCCCTCCTCACCCCTGTTCCCCCGCTCCGTGACGGTTCGGGTCCCCAACGGAAGGCGCTGACGCAGCAGCGCTGCGCGTCTCCAGGGCAACCCGGGGGGGGGGAACCCCCCGCCTCGCGCCGCGCCGCGCCGC
>NW_020449008.1:118549-138544 GCF_003343035.1 Apteryx rowi | reverse complement strand
AGCCCCAGCGGAGGGTGTCGTTTTGAAAGCGCCTCCGTGAGTGCCGCTGTCTGGCCCCGGGGCTCTGCTCGCCTCCCTCCGCCAGCGGCACCCGGCGTGGCTGTCCCGGAAACGGAGGAAAGCCCTTTTCGCTTTTCTTCCATTCCTCTGGACGGTGTAATGCGTTGCTGGCGCTGCAGACTTGAGTGACATGTTGCGCTGTTCGTTTAGGGTTAAGCTTTTAACTAGGGGAGTGAGCTCCTTTCAGGTACCTGAGGTCGAGGAATTGCTAGAAAAAGGACTAAATCAGATTTAAAAAAAAAAAAAAAGCAAGTTCTAAAGTGGTGAGGCAGTAGAGTGCTGAATGTATTTTTTTCATCAAATAGGTTAGTCATAGCACAGTCACTTTCTGTGGCAATAAAGTTTGATGTTTTCTTATTGCACTGTACTCATCTAGTTAGGCTTTTAACTTTTCAGTGTTATAAAGCCTTGTTGTTTTTTATTATTTTTATTGTTTTTTATTATTTATTGAGGTATTCAGTGGCTAGTTATGAACTGGAAAGCGCTTCAGACTGTGAAGTGACATGACAAACTGTTGGGAAGCAGAGCTACCTTCAGCAGTTCTGTGCTTTTTAATGCTAGTTCCTTGGTTGTGCTGGCATTGTCATGTGCTGTGAACATACTGAGAAATTGATCCAACTTAAACTGTTAAACTTTGGTCTGACGTTATGAAGAAACACCTTATTTTTATTTGCTGGAAATACAAATCTGGAGGTCTTTGGTGCAAAATTGACTGCTACACTTTGAACACAAATCCTTAATATACTGGCTATGTACGTGTATCTGTCTTCTCAGGAAGTGGAGATCAGAGATGAAAACTCATCAGTCAGTTTCTAATACAAGCATTCTTACAGCTTGCCTTCACAGTGGGGTGAGAGGTCCATCAAGGAAATGTAGACCCAACAAGGAAAGTCAGAAAGACAATCTTCTACAAGTTCCTGAAATTCACTGGCGCTTTGTCTAAGAGATTGAATAGTATTGTAACGCTATTGTGATGCTTTTTTGCCATTGGTATCATGAGAGAATCAGAAGGTATTGCTAGCAAGGATGGAAAATCTGGCAATCATGTTGCTTGGATAGTTCTCCTGTACTGAACTCATTGTTACCATGCTGGACTTGACCTGTGGTTGCTCAGGTGTACCTGTCTGACCTTGCAGTCATGTCAAGCACTGTATTTCTTAGTGCCAGTGTTGGGAGAAAACTCTGTGCCAATATTGTCATTCAGGTTAGGTCAGTTTGAAAGAAATAGCTCAGATGCAGATAACTCATATTAACTCTGCAGTGAAGTCCTATCTTGTTGATCTCTGAAGACAGGAAGGAAAGAGGGAGAGTAAGATCAGCAGCTTATGTCCCACAAATTTCCTGTGTTCACTTATCCAAACAACCTTCTTAATTACAAGTTGTTGCAGCCGTCATTTTATCTTCTCATGTTTGGGTCTGGCTTATTTTGTTCTCTTTCTCTTGGTGTATTCTTCTGATTCTGCTTGCATTCTTTACTTGTAGGGCTTTTCTGCTGACATGGGAAAGAAATGCAAATACTGGAAAGGTTCTCTGTTAAAGGCTTATTAAATTCTTTAATTGTGTTGTGTTGTTTATTTATACAGTTTGGGAAGAACTAGACTCTCTTCAGTGCAGCAGCTGGGCTTACTATTTACCTACTAAGCAGACATATATATTTACACTGTGCTAGGTGCTCTGCAGTAATTCTTAGTACAAATGTGCTTAGGAAAAATTCTGATTTAAATAAATGTGCAGTTTAATTTGTGGATTATAGTGTGTTCARTTGCTATGTGAATGATTGTCTTGAGATTAACACATGTATAACGTGGCTTTAGTTTGCTTTATTTTTTATAGCACAAGAAATAGCTTTTTGGAGTTTTTGTTTTTTCTTTGTGTATTGTGTAGTATAGAGCTGCCTGACAATATTTAACAAAAATGTTATAATTGTTAAATGGGATGAATTTTGTACATCTAAAAAATGTTCATAGACATCAAGCTACCCGGTATTGTTAATTKAAATGTTTGTAAAGCTTACCTGTTTTGAAGACTTGCACCCTGGTACTGTGGCTATACAGTCTCTTTTAATCTAGCATGAATCAATAACTCTGAAAAAGAAATAGTTTTTGATTCCTTTCTCTCTAGTTCTTTTACTTTTCTCATGTTGGTGATAGTAGTGGTGTGCCTGGTTGGGGAGCCAGATAAAGGATCTGAACTGGCTGAAACCTAACTGTGTGTGTGTGTTGTGGTGATGCTTTATTGCAGTTTATTTTGTTTTGTTTTGGCCAGTGTAGAATATAGTATACCCTGACTGACTTAGGTCAATTTAAGACTACGACACTTCCAAAATGAGCGGTCCAGCCTTCTTCCTCTGGTAAACGTTCCTGTTCCCGCCCTTATATTGGCATTACTGATCATGTGGCTGGGTAGTGAGTTGGACCTACCTTTGCTCTGATTCAAAGCAGTTTTGCAGTACTAGTTTCCAGTAGGATCAACAAGTGTGATTATTACTGCTGATGCAAGAAAAGGGGCAGGGAGGCGTATCTGGATACAGGGGTTGGTAACTAAGGCAGTGGCTGCTTGGGTTTAGATCACCTTTGACCAGTCATGAAACTTACTACATGTTGACTAGTTTAGTATCACACAGCATTCTGGTGGTCCCATACAGTGGGAATGGCAAGCTCAAGCAGATGTCCTTTTGGCAACAGCCCCAGTTTATGCCAGGTTAAAAGTGTCTATGTAACCATGACCTGAAGGGTAAGTTTTGCATTCAGTGAACATGCTGAACCTGCTCACCTCTTCTGAAGTGCCAGAACCAACATTTCTGTATGTTGTGTACTAGTACATTTCCATATCTAACAGCAATAGATATTATGTATTTATTTGTTAACGTAGGTATCTTGTACAAGGTGGATGTTGCTGATTTAATGACTGCTTGCTGCAGATTATATCCAGGTCTTTGTGTTTGCTCTGGTACAAACACATTGATTATGCCTTTTACTCTTTTTTTCAAAGTGACTGTTGCTGAAGCCAGGCTGTCCTGAAGTGACTTAACACAAAATAAACAATCCATTATTTATCTTTCAAGTTGATTTCTATAATTAGTTTGATGACTTCTGTTTTATCTAAATCACTACAGAAAATACACTTTCTCTGTTTTTAAAATGGAAACGATTTCACAAGGTGGCTCTGAAACCTGATTTAATTTTAGTTTCAATTCCTGTTACAATTTGTGTGATACAAAGCACTTTAAAAATTCATAAGGAAGGAGAAGCAAAATGAGTGCAAGTATTAAGTTAATGAAACATGTTTCTATTTCTGTTGCATAACATGATGGAAATGGCAGTTCTTAAATTATTTTCACAAAAGAATAAGGCATTTGTCTACTTATATCACAATTTTAAAAGCTAAATTTTTGTGTATATGAATAACTTTCCCAGGTACCTGGTTAAACAGTTTATACAGAGTTAATTCTATGTGAGTGGAGACACTGAGCTATATACTGCTTTGTGGCAGTTAGTTTTCAAGGTGATGCAATTAACTTTTAAGCTGATGAAATTAAGTGGTATTTATAATTGTACAGGGAGGGAAAAAGAATTTTAGGGATGTTTATTTTTAAACTTCTTAAGCTTTTTTTTAATTTTCAAATGCATGCTGATACTCAAGATTCTTTTTTTCCCATTTGAGCTCTAGGGAAATTCTGTTACTCAGAATAGTGTTGTAAGTCTGTTATGCTCTCTTGTATTAGAAACAAGACCAGGGCTATCTTATTACAATTGTTCTAAAACAGTATCTTCTCCTATTTTGCTGTCCCCGTCCTCCTTTTGGCCTTATAAGAAAAACCCTGAAAATAACCAATTTAAAATAAAGATTAAGCTAATATATATAGTGATTATTTAAGGAACTATTTCAAATAATGGAGAGAATGGTCTTATTGAGAGGAAAAGAGAATGAGTCTGACTACCAAGGCTACCTGAATGTTTTTACAATATGCTATAGGTGAAGAGTTGCTCTTTTTTCTTTTTCGCTGACAAACACTCTGCATGTCATTCTGCCATCTATGCTTATTTCAGGGAGACCCTCTAACCCTTCCTTTTCTTACTCATTCTGTGTAGCTTTTCTCTTGTTTCTTCTCTTTTCTTTCGTATGTCAATGAATGTCTTCATTCCTATATACCCTTGTGGGATACATAAATATTCTTCATTCTCCTTCCTTCTGGAAGTGCTCTGTTTAAGGCTAAATCAAAGAGAAAGAATAGACTTAGCACAGAGTCTGTGATCTCCATGCTTTCTGTTTGTGTTACAGATTATTAGCCTGACTGAAGCTCAGACTTAAAGTGTTCATGTTTAGGAAGAGCTGATGTTGGGTCTGCTGGTGAACTTTGCTTGTGCCTGATAAATTTGAACTGTATAAGCTAAACAGATGCACACTAAAATGAAGAGCTTAGCCTCAGACTGCTCCTGGGCATGAACTTGAAATTAATTTGGATGGGTGATAGGTAAGCTGAGCTGAGGATAAACTCTGGTCTTGTTTGAGTGGGCATGTAGACAAAAATCTCTGTTTGGTTGTATGAATGGAGTCTCTAGCAAGGAGAGTTCTTAACTCCTTTTTTTCTTTTTTTTCCCTGCCTAACAAGGAAGTTCTGGCATTGTGGCCTGCTTGTAGGGCATTCCATACCTCCCCACACCAGGAGGAACCAAATTTTTTTTTTCTTCCTAGATGCAGCTAGAACTTTCCTTGATATCCAAGAATGTATTAGATTTATAGGATGTTAGAAGATAAGGTTGCAGATTGAAACTCCATTGATTTGAGTGAAGAAGCTTGTCTGTCTGTGGAGATGTTTCTTAATACATATCTCTGAGTATGTCTATAGGTGGATGCTTTCACTGTGAAATTAAAGTACTTCTTTGCAATCTTTTTTTATCCTACTGAAAGAGCATTAACCAAATAATGAAATGCTTTAATATAGGAATAGATGTATTCACATGGAATAGCTAGGAATAGCTGTTTCTGTTCAAATTCATGTTCTTCCTTGCATTTGAAAATTGATTTGTATCAGATAATTTTTTTGTTCTTACTTTTCTTGGCCAAAGAAGAACACAATTCAGAATTACAGAAACGGGACCTGAAAGCTGCAGTCTATAGACCTGCAAAGAATAGTAGATGTAGACTTACAAACATCTTTTGTATTTTTAGCTAAATGTTAGGAATTTAATGTGGTGGCAGGGGGGAAGAAATTTTGCTTTTTGCCTGTGCAGTGAATATGGGCACCTGTGCTTTTTAACCAACCTGTGTTATGGACAGTCAAAAGGTTGGTATATCAATATATGGTGGTATATCGTACAAATAGTCATGCATGGAACCATTGAGAGCTAGGCTGCACAGTACTTGGAGTGAACACTTTCTTCACACAGAGGATTTTCATTGGCTTGCTGTAAGGATCAAGGACTGTGTAGTAAGGATAATATATAATGTCATTAGTACTGCTGATACTGAAGTTACATGTACATACTGCAAAAAGAGTAGATTCAGTGGTATTATCATGAAGAGAGCCTGCCCTTGTGAAAATATTTCTTAAAAGCTTTGTATTTCAGTGGTATAGGAAGTATTGTGTTAATTGTATGCTTGAACTAGATTGATATGGGTTCTTCAATCCACTGTTTCTCAGCCCGTGGTCCATGTGTGCTGTGATCATGGACAAAAACCAGAAATGCAGGAAGCCTAGTCCATTACCGCAGACATACAAGCTTGGGCAAATTGTGTGACTTCTCCTTTCTTGCCTATGAAATTTGAATAATATGAAGGTGTCATGTCAACTCATACTGTAAGGATGAGTGAGTTAATTTCCGATCACTGTAAGGGTAGCCTCGTACAATTACAAGTGGTTATGTTTAAATCCAGTTACTTATCTTTACTTTCTTTAAGGTATGTTTTGACTGTGGAGCAAAAAACCCTAGCTGGGCAAGCATAACATATGGAGTTTTTCTCTGTATTGATTGTTCAGGGACCCATCGATCACTTGGTGTTCATTTGAGTTTCATTCGGTAAGTAGTTTCTATACTTTTATAGTAAAAATGGTAAGATTTTTATTGCAACCTTTAACAGTGTTTTTTTGTTGTTCTGATGACTGTTTAGAGGTGAAAATACATTCTTCTATTAACTACTGGTTCAGACTTTTTAAAGTTTGCATTGGCTATGATTTATTTGATAGCTACTTGGGAATTAGGTAGGGTTCAGTAGAATTTGTACCATGCACCCATTCACATTGCCTGCTTGTTGTGTTAGTAGTGCACACTTGTTGGCATATTTGTTTCTGCACTGAAGATGATGAAAATGAAGAACTGAGTAAGTGTGATGTTGAAGTCTTTTATAATTTTTCCTAATCAAATCTGCAGTAAATGTTTGTTTACAGTCTTCTGCACTGTTACAGTATGTTGGTCTTAATGGTCATCTAACCCCACAGCAAGCCAGTTTAGACAGCTAAATAGCCATTTGCCAGTTTTGCTCCCTGAAGTAGCTCACTGTGGTGTCACCAGAGTGCTAGTACTGGGCTAGGGAGAGAGGGTTTGTGTGTGAAGGGCTACCCCCTTTGATGACAACTGTTAGGTTGTCTCAGTCATACTGTAAAACTGCAGCCTGAGCTTCTCGCATTTCAGGTGAGTGTCCTAACGCATGGTCTGCAGAGTATGTCTCTTTTTGRCCTAATAAATACTTACATATTCGAAATGGAAGGTTGTTTAAGCGAGAGCAATGCATCTAAGAATGACTTGCAAATAAGAGCAGCCATCGCTCATCAACTAAATCAATATTCTTCCTTTGCTGCCTTTTCACTGCATGCAGGAGGGTTACAAGAGGACTTTTAAGAATCCATCCCTGATGATCACAGTGTTAATCATCCTGATGTTCACTGGGTCTCAAATTTTTGGTGTGATGTGGTGTATGAATCATCACTTTGGTCCTTAGGTGTGATTGGCTGTTTACAAAGAGTTCAGATATGGTTCCTGAAAATATATATCTTAATGGTGCTTTTAAGGGGGAAAACCTATCCGTCAAAGGGTGAATTTTCTCAAACTTTTGTATGTGCATGACTTTATTAATTTGTGTACATATTGTGTACTGTCGCAGGTTTTCTTTTACAGTCATATATATTTTTCACTTTACAAAAAAAAAAGGAGAGAAATTTCAAATGGCTTTCAAGATAACATTAAAATTATTTCCCTCTGCTTAGATCTACAGAACTGGATTCCAATTGGTCTTGGTTTCAACTGAGATGCATGCAAGTTGGAGGAAATGCAAATGCTGTAAGTACATCCTAGGAATTATATTCTGCTCCAAAGGATTTGCTTTGCACATTGAAGCTTGTTAGGCTTAGAAGCTGTTGTTTGTTCTTATGGACTCACATCTTGGGATATTTTTATTTTTCCAGACCATTTCTTGCTCTCTCTTTCGTCCCCCATGCCCCCTCCTCACACGTACCCCCTCTTTTTCTCCAAGCTTCTTGCAGCTTTTCCATGTTGGTATAATCTGCAGATGTTTTCTTTTTTCATACAAGTCATTAATAAAATCGCTGAAAAGAGAAGACCGGGTCCCTGCTCAACACATCTGGTTTAACAGTGAAACATTGTTAACTACTGAAGGCTGTTTTTCTAGCTTTTTCAAACCTAGCTCCCAAGCTTTTCTCATGATCATATTTCCTTACCTACCATATGAAAATGTCATGCCAAAAATCATGTCACTGTCAAAAGTCTCACTGAAGTCAAGGTACGACCGATACCTGCTGCTATAATTGAAGTCAACATAGGACATGTTGCCCTGTCAGAGACAGAAAATAGCAGTGTTTTGCTTTTGGCAAGTGTATGTTGGCTGTTACTTACTACTTAGTTTTCTAGGTACTAAGAAATTGTTCCATGATTTTTTTTTGTAATTTGAAGTTATGTTGACTGCTGTATTGTTCTCAGCCTCTTTTTGAAAAGAGAATGTTTTCCTTTGTCAGCTTTTCTGGAATCTTGCCTGTTTTCCCACTTTTTTTTTTTTTGTTTTGTTTTGTTTTTAAGATAAGCGCTGATAACAGATTGCTTCCTTAAGTAGACCCCCCTAATTTGGAAACATGCAACTTCCATAAGCAATTTTTACTTTTCTGATTATCCCCTAAATGCTTAACCCATATCTTTCTTAAATTATGCTTTGTCCTTAATGTTATTTCTTTGAGAAACTTCAAGCTTGCCTGAGCTTTTTTGTGTCCTCCCCCCACCCAAACTGACTCCTCCTAGGTTTTTACTTAATGATTTTGAGCTTGCCTTATCTGCTGTCCTTGAGCCCATTGCTTTCATATTGTGCTGTGGGGCTTTTTTTGTTTTGTTTTTTTTTGTCTCCTTCCATACAAAGAATTGTTAATTCAGGATTATTATTATACGAATTATCTTCTACTTCTGCATTTTTCAGTCAACCCTTTTTCTTTTAATTAGGCATTCAGCAGATCAGTCTCCCTGATTTAAAGATCTGAGCAGTTGCATACCTTCTTGAGAAATAAAGTAATGTCTTCTCTCTATTTCTTTCCTGTTATCTGTTTTAAGTTATACTTTCCGTTTCAATACTGCTCTTATATGACTTACCTCACTGAGTTTCTGTTATGTCACTTAGTCAAAACTGTGATTTTTATGTACTAATCAGCAGAGAGAGATTTTACATGAAAAATATTTTCTTTTCTAGCGAAAGGATTTAAGGCAGTCAGAAGGAACAGATGACAAAGTTTGAAAAGTACTTTAGTTAATTTCAGGAAGTATATTCCTGGAAGATCAACAACAAATCTGAATTATTTAATTTTTTGCTTTTTTTGTCTTTCTGCTTGGTCGTTGCTCTTTCCTATCATACATTGTCCCAAGAGGTCTAATAGTTAATATGTATATCTCAAATTCATAATGCCTATTTTGGATTACCTAGCAAGATTAATGTCTGAAACTTTAAAGACCAATTTAATAAACTAGCYAAACAAAAAAAGTAATTGCTGTTTAACACAATTAGAGGAAAGATGTTAATTTTACTTTTTAWTAAGTGCCACATTCTATTTTTACTAATGACTATTTAGAAATATTTTCAGATCAACATTAAACATCTGTATTCTGTATTAGTATGTTGATCTTGAATCTTGGAAAACAAGATTCGTGAGCATCTTAGCTATGTATCAGAGTGCTAGAAATCTGAAGTGTTCAGAGACCCTTTTGCTTTCAGAATAAATCTCCACTGTGATTATGATTGGGATATACAAAACTGAGCTCTGAATGTTAAGTATACATTCAAATGAAAAAATACACAGTTTTTTGACATCCGTGACATTTTAGACTGCATTAGTCATGGAAGTTAGTTGGCTGGCATTACATCCCTTCTGCATGATTGTTAAACTGCTTAAACTGTTTGCTTAAACTGTTTACAAAATCTGGTACTTGTATACTAGATATGCACTTCGTAATTGCAGCAAAAGAGGTCATAATGTTAGGTTGTCTTGATATATTGACCCTGGTAGAAAATATTTTATTATGTTTTGCTGTAATAGTTTGACAAGTATTTCTGTGCAAGAATGTATGCCATGACTTGCTAGTCAGTTCTAGGTACTGAAAAAACGCCCAGCTTTTCCATGTTTTAATCTTTCAGACAACTTTTTTTTTCTGCATTGTGGAACTCTGTTTTAAGCATATTGATTTGCTTTTGCTTTAAGACCTCAAATCTGAATAAAATGCATTTCTTTTGTATGCGTGGGTGTGTGTGTATATCCACTTGAAGGAAGACCTGTGTGCAGTTATTCAGATGCTAAAGAGAACACTGTATGTTCAATAACGTGCCAGAGATGAAGTGAGGCAATGACTTTTAGASTATCAGGAATGTCCTTTGTAGCACAAGTATTGGGAATCAATTACCTCTTCCTTTCTACAGCTAGTTTTAGAACTTGGATTCTCTGTATGTGATTAGAAGCTTGTGTATGTTTTTAAAAAACTCGCTAATGTGTTTGGGTTTTCTCTTGTTTTATTTAGACAGGGGAGCAGAGTATTTTGCTGCATTGCAGTAATTCTTTCATGTTAAATGTATTAGTTTTAAAACCTGTTTCTTATAGCATTTTCTGTGTTCTGCTTCATAGTCGTCTTTTTTCCATCAACATGGATGCACAACAAATGACACCAATGCAAAGTATAACAGTCGTGGTGCTCAGCTTTACAAGGAAAAGATTAAATCTCTTGCAACACAAGCAACAAGAAAGCATGGTACTGATGTGAGTAATGTGGGTCCTAGGTCATTTTGATTTCTGAACAGCTTTCCCCTCTTCCCCCCAGAGTCATTTTAAGTTTCTAATCAGTAATGCAAAAGATTGTCTGTCTTTTGGAGTTACGGGTACACATTGCAATGAATAGGTGAACCTGGGACGTAAACTGTTTGCAGCTTATATTTTTTGTTTGGAAGAATAGTGACATTAAAGTGCAACATGATATTTCAGGTTCACTTCTGGGTTACTCAAACAGTGATTATAACACTTGTAGTAACTGTTACGAGTTTTAGGCGGAAACTTCAGATCTTCTTTAAAATGTGAACTATTTTGTTTCACAAGTGCGCTCCAAAATTGTATTAGCGGTATCTGCATAGCAAAAATGCTAGTACTTCTCTGTGAACTATATAGTGTTTTTTATTTTGGCCTTTTTGGAAATGAATTATTATTTGAGAATTATAGCATGTAAAAAAGTAAAAATGCTAATAGAATTAATTACAAAATATACCTGATTTGAATGGGATTTGATCTGAGCATTTTTTAATCATTTTTGCAAAAAATATATTTGAAAAATTAGCAAGTTCTATTATGCCCTGAACTTGTTGTTTTTCATTAAAAATGTTGAAGCAGTTCATGCATGTTGTCAAAACCTTAAAGAAAGTTAGGTCACAGACAGTAGGAAGTTATTAGCAAAGTATGTGGAATTAGAGTTTGCTGAGGTGTTAAATAAGAGTTGGACAACTGTTCTGTGTAGGGAGAAAGAATGTTCTGGTTGGTTAATTCAGCTTGTTCAAGTCCATGACTAATTCATTTCAAGTTGATAAGCTGAGTGGGAATTTAAAAAACAAGCTTTTTTTGCTTTTCTTTTTTCTAATCTGTGTGTCAAATAGTGGTATGAAATTTAATAGATTACAATATTATAAGTGTTATAGATAATATGGCTCACATTGCTAACTTCCGAGAATGTTTCTTGTGACTAATTTAACAACCTTTGATGTAAAACATATTTGTAAACTTTTAGTATACCATGTGTATTTAAATTGGCTGTAAGTGCCCCGAAAAATATTTTGAAGAACCATGATTGTTTTAATTCAACTACAGATTCCATCCAAATATAGCTTGATATTAATCATATTCACTAAAAATTATTTTAAAATAAGACATACATGTTTTAAAGTTGTATACTACAACCTTAAGTGATTATGTGCTATCTAAATTGCTGTAGTAAATTATTCAGATATGTTATTTTAAAGCATTAATTCTAGTACCAATCTCCCCCCCCCAACAGTCATGTTAAAAAAAACCCCAAAACTTCTCTAAATTACTAATTCAGTTGGTTGCTTAATGATGAAGTAAGCTTGTTACATGTTCAGTAACTTTTTTGAAAGAGGTTACTATTTTTGGTTGTGCATCTTTTGCACATAGTACAAATAACCATTAGAAATGATTTGCCTATGAGCAATCTTGGACTGCAGATCACAGATGAAGTCCTGGCCTGCAAGATTCTAACAGCATGCAGCATTGTGAGTTTTAGCCTTCCTTGAAATCATGCATAGCTCAAAATTGGTAGCATCTTACAAAACTGTGCTTTAACCGGGGTGGAGGTTTTGGGACTCGGAGACTAGGTGGGAAGATTAATCAGAATATCAAACCACACTGAGACAATTCAGAAAACTGTTTCCAAAAACTGCTAGTATTGTGTTCATAGTTTTTTTGTTTTGTGCAAAATAAGAATATCGGAGAAAAAAACCTTACACGTGAATATGAAAAACTTGCCTATTATTAAAGCTCTAGTGGTGGCTGTATTTCTGCAGCAGAGATCCCACTGGGCATTTTACTGGGAAGGAAATGGGTAATGTAAAGGAAGACTTCACAGATGTGCCCAATCCAAAAACAGAATGTCAGTTGTTGAAGCTCAAATATATTTGTAGGGGAAAAGTACTTACCAGCAAAAATCACTGAATGTTTAATGTGAAAAAATGAAATTTTAAGATTAATACATTTTAAATGATACAATTGTCTTGTAAAATTAAAAAAGGGAAATCAGTTTTTTTCTTTTTTATTTCTAGCTGTGGACAGATGGATGTGGAATGCCACCTGTGTCACCTCAACAAAAAGAGGAAGACTTTTTTGCATCCCATGTTTCTCCCAAGGTACAGATTACCTATATTTAATTCTTGTTAGTTTTCTAGAACACTTATGTTAACCGTGTGCTCTATGATGGAGATTAAACCCCGAAAGAAAACCTTAAAGAGAAAGTATAGGTTGGTGAATTAACATTTATCTTCTTTTCCTTCTGTGTGTCTCAAAATTCTTCCTGGATGTGAACCGCTTTAAGATGATAATTTAGAATGACCCAAATAGTAGCTAAATGCCTAATGAAACTACATTTTTTCTTAGGCTTAAAATCCCACTTAGACTTATGTTTGCTGACTTGGGGGTGCCCTGATTTAAATGTACTGTAAGATAAGTTTGGTTTTTAATCTATAAAGTTTAGTAGTTTGTAAAACATTTGCTAAGCAAAAGCTTTTTCTTCCTCCAAAATACTTGCATCATCTTTTAAAAGTTGAAGTAACATTCTGAGGGCCGTTGCTACTCTTGGTTCTGATTTATTTGATCCCACTTCTGCCCTGGTGCCTTGTAGTGATAGATGCTGTGTTTACTGCAGAAATTCGATCTCTAGAGACTCAGGAGAGTCTGGTATTTGAAAAACGCAGATGTCTGTAGTGAAAACAACTTTAGCAACTGTGATCTTAAACTTAGAGCAATTAAGTTTTTACTACACCTAGTATTCCTAAAAAGTTGCAACAATACTAAGTGGTCTAGTATAATTGCTTTCTAGTATAGTTGCAGTCTGTGGACATCTAAATGCAAGTGTCATCATGAGGCATATTTTGGGATAGAGAAGAATTCAGAGCTCAGGTATATCAGATTAGTTTTTATTGTGAGACCTCTTCACCAGTTTATATTTGTATCCATTTCCCTGTCATAACAGTGTCATTGTTCATGTACATCAGCAGCAAATAATAAAAGCCTATGCAAGTTGCTTGTATCTTAAACTGTTTGTATCTTAAACTGTGTGAAGAACACAGGAAAAATGACATGACTTTTTAGTGACCAAACGTAGTTGGGAAGTTTAAGGAGGGAAATATCAACTGTAATTTAAGTGAAAAATTAAGTGTTTTTTTTTTCTTTTGTTTTTTCAATTGTGGCATTTAAAAATGTAACCTTTTTGTTATATTTGTAAGGTTTCAGAAAGTGGAAAATCTTTAAAGGGAAATTCAGCTTTTTTGCTATTTTTTATTTTAGGAACTTCTTTTACAGCCAATATTTGACTTTTAAAAATACCTTTCACCATCTTTGAAACAGGGAAAGAGTATTTCCATTTTACAGATTGGAAAGGTCACCCTACTACACAGAAATGCTTTTGCAAAGACAAAAGTAACACAATTATTGTGAATTCAAGTGCTGCCTCTTCATCAGGAGACCATCTACCCTGATAGTAGAAAAATAAATGGAGTATTTCTATTTGCAAAAGGCAACATGTAAGAATGCTTGAAAGTGAATGAGGGAGAAGCATGAAAGAAAACTGAGGCAAGCTAGAGAGAAAGTAGTTTAAGTAGAGAAATGTTGTAAATGTTTTTGTGGCCTGGACGAGAAGTAGGAACTTGATACAAAACCCATAAAAGAATTTTAAAAATGAAATAAGATAATTTATGGGCAAAAGTAAATAAATTTCCACAGCAAACTTTTTGGCTAGCCTTGAAGGAAGGGGGTTAAAGACAAAGTGGTCTGCATACCTCGGAGCAAGAGATTGTCTGGATGTGAATGGTGTTTTGAGACAGAGGTTCTAAGGAAGAGCAAGCATGAACTGGCAGTGGCACARTGCTGGTGGGAAAGATGATACCAGCCAGGTGCTTTTGAGACCAGGTTGCAAGCCTGCCTGCTGAGTAGGATGTGTCTGAGGGAGGTGGGAGGACTCTTCAGGAAGACAGCACAGCATCAAAAATTAAAAAGGTAGAAAATAGGGGCTAGTGTGGGGAAAAGCATTGGTATTATATGTAAATAAATAATCCAGATCTTCTATACAGTATTATTGTTATAGATAAGAAACTAATAAGCAACGTGCAATAAATAAATCTAAAACATTATTAAAATGAATATATATATTTTTGGGGTGGTAAACATACTGAAATTCCTCAGAGAGAAATACAGATGCTCAGCAGTATTTTTCAAAATGGCAGCCCTTAATAAAGGCAGACATTTTTGTAACTATTAATGACTGCCCCTTCTGAGAACCTCTTTTAAACCTAGAAGCTGTGGTCATAAGAATATAATGTTAACTAATCAGTCGTGGTCAAGCAGTCCATGAGAACACTATTCATATTTATATTTTGTGTGCACCTTGATTTCGTAATTTTTTTCAAGGCAAAGAACACAGAATGGGGATCATCAGAGCCAATTTCTCTGAAGCAGAAAACTTCAGAAAATATTCCAGAATGCTATGAAGGTATGATTGATTCTTTAACAGTAAGCTCCGTTTTCTGATAGTCTGTTTACATTTACACTACTTCAGTAGTTAAAGAATGTAACCATACTAATAATTTAAGAATTGTGGGGAGGAAGCAGTTCCTAGAAGGATTATGCTAAAATGTGGGGGACTGAATGTTCTATAAACGGTGTTTAATAAGAAATCCAAATTAAAATCTGATTCAGAAGATTTCAAGTCAATCTTTGGGTGTCTGCTGCTTTGTTAGTAACTAGTAAAGTTATGACAGAAGTAACATATTGTGATGTCTATATCAAAAAAGACTTTGGGGGTAAAGAATTGTGTTTTGATATTTTAAGTATTCTAATGAGCCTTCTGTTACTCTCACCCTTGTTATTTATTATGTTTTTAGGTGGACCAGAGCATGGACCAAGTGTCGATTGCCTTAGTGCATCACCAAAAGCTGCATTAGGTAATGAGTGTAAGCATAAGAAGATAGCAGCCAGTATAGCATACTTAAGTATTCATTGTTACAGAGAATGTTCTACTGGGACGAGTTGTGGGATTCTTAATTTAATACTGATGTGCATGAAACAGTCCAATTTGTATTATAATTTCTTCTGTTAAACAATGTCTTCCATCTTAGAAATTAGTTTTACTTGGTTGTGTTCTGTTTTTCTCTCTCTTACTGTAGCTGACTCATTGTAAATGCTGCAGTCATCACACCTAATAAAGGTGACCATTAATATTTTACACCTCCTGTTAGGCTGCTTCAGATTCTACATTTAAAGCACAGGCGGAATAGAGCATTGTGCTGTGATTAACAGCCTGCTTTGTACTTTAAGCAAACACATCTTGTGCTAATAGATCTGTTTTTCTATCTAGACATAGCTTTTGCTTCCCTTTTAGAAAATTAAACGTATAATTTCAACTGGAAAAAAACAATATTTATAATACAAAATCTTCAGTGTCTAGAATCTTAATTTAAGTAACACTGAGAATGCATCTTACTATATGTAAATAAAACAGTTAAGRAAAATAAAATAGAATAGAATAAAAGACATAGATGATTCATCTTTTTATGAATCATCCTAGTGTTAGTAAAAAAGTGGTCACTGGGTCTACCCCCAATATTTCAAGAAGGCCTGGCCATCACTGTTTTTGTAGTCACTGTTTTTATGAGATAGACACTAGGGTATAGGAAGAACATCATTATCCACATACACTTCTTGGTTTGCTCATTTATATCTGTAACATGCTCATTTATATCTGTAACACACATACCCATAAAACAAGTGCTTTATTTGTTGTTGACATTACAAGCTTCTATTTTATGCCAAGAATCTCTATTCTGTTTGCCTGTTTCCTCTGTTTCCAGCTAAATTTCATCTTAAACTAGTTTTCTTGTATGTACAAGCATTCGATAGTTGTTGACTGAAAATTTGATTGTGGGAGATTTACAGGCTGGCTCAATGTAGCTGTCAATAAGGCACACCACAGTTTTCCTGTAGTGAGTCCTATTGGGGTCTTACTAAAAACATAAAGATCAGGAGTTGTATGAGATTTTATGAACAGTAGAATGCACATTCATTCCTTTTTCATGTTAGAAGATTTAATACAAAGCATTAAAGTTTGTGTTAAGTTAGACTCCTAATACTATATTTAGGCAATTGAACAAAACTGGCTGATTATTCAGAGATACAGAACGTTATCACCTCTGATAATTGTCATGATTTTGCTGGTGCAGATACTTTTACCTGTATCATCAGTTTTTATGCATAGCCAGTACCTTTCTATCCAGGATACAATTTATCTTGAAAAAGGTTCTAGATTCAACAGACCTCTGATCTGATTTATACTGGCAAATCCCACATTCCTGTTCTGTTTACTAGTAGGTATCCAGAACTGAAAATTGAACCCTGATTGATTTCTTACTGAGTATTTGCAAGAGATGCCTACATCAGGGACTCTTTCCCACCTTTGCTTGGTACTGTTCACAGCCCTCTTCCCTGAAACTGTTTAGTTTTAAATCTCTTCATGTAGAAACTGTGATATTTTAAGGCATTAAAAGAAATTCCAAAAACTGTTTTGAGGCTGAAATTGTGGAAATTAGCTTCAGCAGTTCTGATATTAATAAAATTGTATGTCAAGTAATGTACGTTTAATCCTTGCAGAGAACATCTCCTTCATAAAAAAGAAACCAAATCAAGTTAAAAAGGGGGTAAGTTTATATAATTAATGCATATTTTTATCTGTATTGTTGATCTCTGAAAATATGTAGGTTGCAGTGTGGAAATATAGCATGTAAATTAAAAAAAACTAAACAACACTTGTATCAGTAACAGTGTATGAACACTAAAATGGAATAGATCTGTTACAAAATGGCTTGTTGCTAGGATGAATTAGTCTAACAGTTTATTGTTATTATGTAGTAGAGTACTTAAGATCTGTGGACTGTTTTCTGACCTCAGTTAAATTATAAATCTGTATATATGTATGCAGGTCACTGAACTGTCTTGACTTTCACATGTATTTCTGAGCATCATTTTATTTATGGGCTGTCTGGGCCTGAACAGCAGGCGATATATTTCAAAAATGAGGAAAATAAAAATGTCAAAATGTGTGTTGAAGTCAAGGTCTGTATCGCACTTTTGTACAGTTCTGTTCACAGCCAGTGTCCCTGCAGTTCAACCTGATGCTCTGTAACTTTTCTTCTCCTTGCTTAACAGGCATGGGCTACCATTAGATAGTAGGGCTTCTTCAGTCTTTCATGCTAGCCTAAGGTAGTTCGCATTGAGATATTTCTGTAGCAAGTCGTGAAAACAGAGGGAGTTCCAATAGCTCTTTTAATTGGGTAAATATGCATATGTGGCATAACCTGTCAGTGTAAGGTGGGTTTGAAACTTTCATATCCTAATTTCTGAAGCAAATCTCATCTCACACACAGAACAACAGTATGGTATTTGGTTGAATTCATAAATTGCTTGAACATTCAATATCAGATTTAAGTGTTCCAGCATGCAAATTTAGAGGCTTGTCTCAGGATGGGATCTTAACCCTTTCTTGGGCATCTAGTCTCTGTTATAGAAGGCATGAGGAGAGTTGCATTTCTCAGAACGGTGTTCAGGGAACCTGAAAACTGAGTAAGATGTCTATTCAAGCTAGCTAGGAAAAGCTGACAATGATGTGTTTGAAACACTGTTTCCCTCTAGTACTTAGTGTTGCAGAGGTACACTTTTGCATTATTTAATTCCCTATCGTGTACCCTTCTCTGAGAAAAGGCATTTCCATCCAGTCTTTGAAGGAATACTCAAAGCAAGATTGAAGGAAAGATAGGTGCACCTACTTTTTAAAACAGTTCAGTGCAGTAATTTTCAACATTTTTTAGGATCTGCAAATATAACAACTAATTGGAGGTTCAGACCTCTGTATGGGTAATTGCATCTGATGGTGAGCTTGCTTCTCTTTCTTCTTCTGTACCCCCCAGAATATTCCATGGATGCATTAATAGCCTGTCTGCTACAGGATGACATCCATTGACATGGTTACAGTACTTACATAGAATATGGGAGGTTCAGTGCATTCTTTGATCTAATTTTGAATATAAGGTTCCTGAGTCCCAAGAAAATATTCCTAATATTAGGCTATTAGGCTGACAATATATTATTCATTTCTTGTAAGTCTCGGCCATCATATGGCAAAGATTTTCAAGTTTTATTGGAGCAGAAGATTAATTTAGATTGAAGCCCATTAATCCTTGCTCTCAGTAGAGGGCCCTAATATGCAAAAAGAATTTCTGATCTATTCTAAATGGCTTGTGCAGGTGTGTTCCCTTACAGTGAGAAGTACTGAAGTGCGTTCAGAGGTGCATGTACAGTTTGAACTATAGTATCAAGCCTGACTGTACTATTCTCTGCGTACACAGGCCAGAGCTCTTACATGAAGACTTTAAAGTGGGTTAAGATGAATGTAATGTGAAAATAAATATTGCTGCAGTGTTGCAGGTGAGGAATAAACATATGGGAAACTGAGTGCTGTGCCGCTTCTGGTCAACTTCATTGTATCTCTTCATATTTATAATAATCTGTGGGGTTTTTTTAATCAGTGATAATCAGAGTGAGAGAATATGTATTCTTCTATTGAAATAATAGGAACTAGAAATAGAATTATTTTAAAAGAATCAGTGCAAAACTGTAACCTGTCAGCTGGTGTGTTTATCTAAAAAAAGTTTACTACGCTTCATCACATGCAAAGACTAATCATTGCATGTTTACAAATTTTGCATACTTACATATGTACAAAACTTGGATATTGCTCTCTGACCATAAATTATTAAATAACTATGTACACATTTATTAAAAATATGAATGCAGCTATCCTTAATCCTAAGATTAGAAACAATAACACTGGCCAATGAGAACTAGTTCTAGAATCTTTACCACTTCTGTATTTAAATTGCAAATTAAGTGAACCAGCACCAAATGGTTCCATTGCAACAAACTTTATTCTGCTATTCCTGTGCAACAAAATTACTATTATGAAACTAAAGTTGTGCCATATGATATAACCTTTATTTGAACAAGACAAGTTCTGATCAATTGTAATTATAACACTTTCTAGCATTACAATTTTTAGGCTGTAGTAGTTGGCTGCAGAGCTAACTACATTTCTAAGAATTAGTAGCCCCTCCAAAAAGCATGTAGAGGGTCAAAACATAAAAAAAMCCTATTATTTTCTCTGCTCCAAATCTTCATTGCTGTTTGTCTATCCTCCAGAACAGAGTGCAGTATTTGCAGTTGTTTTCAAAGTTGACCATTAAGCCAGCTGAGGTGATTGTCTCGGTTATAATGTTGGGGTTTTGTTTTTGTTTTTTGTTTTTAATAAATCAAGCTTGGTGCCAAAAAAGGTGGTTTGGGGGCACAAAAAGTGAGCAGCCAAAGCTTTAATGAGATTGAAAAACAAGCGCAAGCTGTAGATAAAATGAAGGAGCATGAAGATCTTCACATCAGTAAGAGAACTGAGAAGGAAGAGCCATTGTAAGTATGAATTGTCTATATAATGATAAAACATGATACTTGATTTCAAGTTAATGAAGTAATTGTCAGCATTTTAAATACTGAAAAAGACTAGCTCATGCAAATAAAAGTTCAGTTACTGCTTAAATAAAACTCCTGAAATATGGCCTAGGTGAGCCAAAAAGTAATTGTTCCATTGGCCT
>NW_020449008.1:77125-118369 GCF_003343035.1 Apteryx rowi | reverse complement strand
CCTTTAAGTATATGTTTCTACAGTTGAAGACTTTCTGTAGAAGTAGCCCAGTGCAGTCTTAAAAAACAAACAAAAATACAACCAAACAAAAAAACCCTTAGTGCTATTAATGTTATTTTTGTTTAAATAAGAAAATAAGGAGGTGTTCTACTGATAAATATAAATGTGAAATAAAATGTAAGTAAATGTTAAGTTTAAGTATTACCACAGAGATTTTGCCTCTTAAATTTTCTTTTTTTTWAAAAAAAAGGTAACTAGCATTGGGTAATGTAGTGAACTGAATACTATTTAAACAGTCTTCTTAAGAGCATGGGGACCATATCCAATATGTACAGACAAAATTGAATATTTGGAAGAGCTTCTCTGCTGAAGGCAGGGAGTAGTTTTAAGTATTGCTGGATATTGCCTCCATAAGTTTTGGATGGTTTATACTGGAAATGTCTTCATTTTCACCAAAAGCCTTTGAATATTTTTTGTCTAAGGCCTTGAATCTGTTAGTCCATCTCCATTAGCTCAGTCCTAAAGCTCATGGGGCGCTGTTCTGTAATTATTTCCATTACTTTCTTCCAATACGTGTTTTCGGTTTCCAGCGTTCTAGTAGTTGTCATCAAAATTAGTCTAGTAAAGAACTGGCTAGCGTAAACTTTTACTGTTGTAAAGTTAAAGTCCTCTCTTTTAAGTGCTAAGATGCATCATCTTTATAACCTATTGAGAAATTTTCTGAATTATTGTGTAATTACAGGATCACTTGGGGTTTGTGGTACCAAGGTCTTTGGCCTATAGTCTCTTTCCTATTCCTTTTGCTCACCTGTTACCTTTGCAGACATAGATGTTTTGTATGCCTCAAAAATATTAATCACAGGGGAATCGTTCATTTTCCTCACGTATTTTTACCACAAAGTCATGCTTCTTAGTGATTGCTGAAAAAGTACCAGTGTACTGAATTGGAGGAACATAGTATGAAATAAAAAGAATAATGATTGCTCATTATTAATTGCCATTCTTCCAAAATGAATAGTATTATTAAAGAATAAAGTCCCAAAAAGTGATTCTGCTTTTGGGTCAGAAACCTTTGTGTCAGTACACAATTTATAGGTCCAAGGCAACCTTTAGTAGAAATGGGACCTGATATCTTGGCAATGTGGTCTTGGACGATTGTACTGTGCTTTCAAACGGTGTGTAACATGGGTGGCTGCAGTGGCCAGAACCCTCCAAAAATGTCTGCGAATGTGAGGGATGCACATACACTTCAGGTTACGGGTCTGATCCCATTAGAGGCAAGATAAATGCATTGTCCTAAAGATACTGGATTTTTACCTGTAGATGGCAGTATATACCAAAATTAGAAGAGCAATACTTTTAAAATTGCATTAGCCTCCAAGTAATTTCTGTGTTTTAATATAAAAAGCTGAAGTAATAAGTTTTAATGAATTAATTCGGTGTGACTTTGTAATATGGCTGGAATTGAAACAATGCTTTTGTAGTATAGTACTTAGAAGGAAAAACAATGCTGAGACTTAAATTTAAAATGTAATTTTCAAATGGTGCACAGTTTCTTCATTTTCTGCTGTGCACTGACAAGAAAACAGACCGCTAGAGCTACTTAAAAAAATTGATCAGTATCCCTATTTATTTTAATTGGCAGCAAATAAGAATATTTTGATGTTGATAAAATAGCTTTCATAAAGTAAGCTCGTAATCTTTCTCCTTAAAGTCCTGGGTAGATTTTTTTTTCAGTAGCAGTTTCAAGTTGACTCTTCAGTCACCATTTTCAATTTTCCATGTAACATCAATTCTAAACAGTAAAAATTGATGAAGAACTTCCTTGAAGGTGTTCCATGCTTTGAAGATAAGCTTTTCTGATTTTTATTGTTTTCAAAAATGATTTAACAGGTAGATCCTATTTTGTGTTTGACTTCTATTGTTGTAAGAATCTGAACATAAGACTTGGCGGATTCAAGGATCCAAGTCTGAAGGCCCCAGTCAAAGGATACCTAAACATCATGTGTTTAAGATCACTCCCCTTCTTTTTGAAATGCAGTTGGAGGTGAGATGTGACACTCTATATAGTAGGCTAGTGCCTACACCCGTTGCTTGGGAAGTAAGAAGACTGAATTCTGTGCCCTTTTCATTCTGAGGGGTTCAGCCACACAACTCTTGTCTCCCAGCAGAATGCACTAACCAGCAAGGTGGGAACATCTTGTCCTTGTGGTAAGGGCGTCTTGTCCTCATGTTTAAAATTACATATGCGTGCATGGGACAAGCAAGCCAGGAAGAGCCTGTTTCAGTAATGGAGTGGGTAGGACACACATTGGAAGAGGATATGCCTTGATCAAAAACCTGTTTTCTTTTCATCTCCACTTGTGCATGAAATGGGTGGAAAGTTACAATGGAAATGTGTGTTTACAAAGACAACAGTACTCATCTACTTAAGGCAGGAAGTCTACCGGCAGCATCCTAAATCTCATTTACCTTTTTTCTGGTAGTGTTTGTTTGTATTTTATGCCAGTCACAACTTACAAATTAAACATTGCTTCATTCCACATTGCAATGACTATTCATATCCCTTTTAACCTAACAGATAAAATTAAGCAGTGTTTTTGTAATTCTATAACCAATATTAAAAACCACATTGGTACTGCTGAAAAATAAGTATTGGTAAGATTGTTTTGAGGTTTAGGAAAGTCCACAGCATCTCAGAAAGACAAGAAACTATATTATCTGAATTATGGGGCTGTTTCAGATGGCAAAATGTGTTGCCAGCTGTGCAGAAAGCCCTAATTGCGGATGCTTTGTAGGTTCCTTTACCCAGAATATATTCCATTTTGGGGATACAAAGGTTCCCTTCTCCCCCTTTTCAGACGCTTTGTTGGGGACAGGGGGCAGTACCATCAATGAGGAGGAGGTACAGCCTATCTTTMGCACTTGCCTCTCAGGCATATACAGGAAGTATATAAAGTATATGAAACCAGCTCCTAGAAGCATGAAAGGAGGGAGGGAGACAGCAAAAGGTAGAGACAGGCATAGCAGGGGCTAAGCTACACATTAGGGGAACGCATTACCTGTATTCTGAATGCTACAGTACTGTAGTATATCAGGGTCAGATAATTTTGATAATTTTTTGGTACCACATGCACTTAAGATTGCAAAGACGAAACTCCTTCAGGTTGACTTAATGATGATGCAAAACTATCGTGAATTCTAGCAGTACAGTATTTCACATTCATTTTGAAAAAGACTATCTGTGCCTATGCAGACTCAGGTACTCTTTAGACTGTCTTCTCTCTTGGCTTTCTCCCATCATTATAGTTGGAATTCAATCCCGTTAATAATGAGTATTTTCAGTAAACACAGAAAATACAAAATTCAGGGTTACAATATATATTGCTAATTTTCTACCAATATTATTGGGTTGGGCATTACATTTAGCATTTTACAGTTATTATACATTAGCTGTATGTTTTGTTTTAGTGTATCATCTTTACGATTGGCCTACAGAGATCTTGATATTAAAACAAAAGAAGAAAAGTTAAATCTATCTGATAAGAAGAAAAGTGAATTAGAGAGACTTGGCATTGGATTTGGCAGCAACAGAAGGTATGTGAAGTACTGTCTTAAATATACTCTATGTAGTTTTAGTACAGTTACTCTTGATTTTACTTAGGAAATGAAAAAATGTTCTGAAGTATGTTATGGAAACTTAAGCTATATCATCAAAACATCTAGTATTTGTCAGAGGGAAGGAGCAGGATTGCTTCTGATGGATTTAAGTTTTACCCTGCCAGACAGGCAGTAATTTAAATTGTAGGGTGTCTTTTGGGTTTCTGCCCCAGTTAGCTGATGAGGAGGAGGATGGCAGGGATGTTTTCAGTGAATACTACAAACCAAAGCATAGCATATCTATTACAAGCCAAGACTTTGAAAAAACACTTTACCATGTTTTACAACTGCTGAAATGGTCTCAGAAGTCTGTTCAAAAGTCTTGTCATTACTTCAGAGAACAGCGGCTGATTTTTCCAGGAGTTTGTTTTTTCTCTCTTTCTCGCTCGCTCTCTTTCTTAATGTTTGTATAGCTTGGGCATTATCAGCAAGCTCAGAAACTAGATTTGGGGGTTCATTTTTTTAGAGTATGAGTTTTGTCATCTCTTTACATAATTATTTTCTTTCTTTCCCCTAGCGGCATTTCCCATTCAGTCATCTCAGATATGCAAACAATAGAACAAGAAACACCTACAATTGCAAAACTGAAAAAAAAGTACTCTGATGATGTAGAAGACTCATATTTTTCTTCTAGTTCAAGGTAATGTATCAGCTTTTTATTTGAATCGGGGTGGAGGTATACGCAAGGTATGTCCTCAGATATACACAGTACAAAACATAAGATCAAAAAGGACAGTTACACAGGTCTATGTACCTATTGTTTTCAGGGGACATTATCTAAATCAGAAAAGTTGTAAAATAGTTGACTGTATATCAATGGTAAATGCATTTAGAAGGAAGACGATATATCTTCTTCTGAGGGGAAAGTGGTCTGCATTATGTGTTGTTTATGGGTTTTGTCTTGTTCCTGTCTGATACGCATCTAGTCTCTGGTTATTTGCAAAGGCAGTTGACATTAAACTTTAATTTACTGTATCCTGAATCCAGTGAATTTTTCATCAGAATGACTTGTTTTTCTTTTTGTTTCTTGTGGTACCATCTTCTACTACGTTTAATGCAGTGTGCATCAGTCTTTCAACTAGACACATGTCAAATACAAAAATTTGTATTTTTCTGATATATTGTGTGTCAGATGTATTGTATTACATGCCTCCAATATTTTCACTTTACAGACTTTAATTATTTGAACATAAAATTTAAATAATTAGCTTTAAAATAATTGAAGCATTTTTTGTCAGAGCACAAATACAATACATATTAAATACTGGTGTTGGAAGGGAAGCAAAAAAGGATTAGTCCTACAGGCACTAATCATGATGAAACAGCTGTTTCAGAATTGATGGGTAGAAACAGGTGGTGCTTTTATTAACTACTTTTATTGGATTGCTGCCAAAAAGCATGAAAAATTGTACCTAGTTACCTGTAGATAGGCAAATAAAAACACAAAGGTATCAGTATCATTGCTTTGTAACGTAATCGGTAATGACAGAAATGCAAACGTGGTACCAAGTAAACCGGCAGCACTCTTGTAAAATAAAATATGTATAATTTCAGTGCTTCTCTGTTTGTTCCTTGAAAAGAACTCTTATTGCTCCCAAATTATTCATAAGTCCAGTAGCATACAAATTATGAATTATGGAAGAGGCTTTTTTAATGTGTTTTAGTTCAATAATTAGAAGATAAATCATGACCTAGCTGTTTCTGTCTCTTGTTCTTCTACTGTAGCAACAGTAGAACCTAATTGGATTTGGTATACAAATTCATCCTCTTTAAAGAAAGCGTAATGTCAGATTGTTGGTCTTGGTAAAGTTTATAAGGCAGTAATGATTTTTTTATTCCAAGCTATGGCTTTGAAATAGAGGCAAAGTAATTTTAGTATCATCTTAATATATAGCCAAAGGCAAAATAATTGTGCTGGATGTTATAGCGATGATATGTATCTGTAAAGAGTAAAATATGTGAAGGAAAAAAAAAACAGAAGCCCATCCCACATCAAGAAAGCTAAATGTCTCAAGGTTTAGATATGTGATTAAAGCTTCTAAAAATCCTGAGATTTTTGTTTGTCTTTTTGTTATATTTGATAAATTTTTTTGATGTAATAATATAACATTAGATTTTTATTAAATGACTTTTTTTTCTGAATACTGAGGAAGTATGAGGATATCCAGGAAATAGGACATCTTATTCAAATCAGCTCTTGTGGCCTCCCCCTCTCCCCTATGGTTTAGATGGCCGTTGTGAGATCGGGTTGTTTCATGTGTACYGTGTTTATTATTACACACCCGTATGGAATTTTTAAAGACTGCTGTTGCTTCATTAGGTGGGCAAGAATAACAATGTCGCTACATCATAGTTTCTTTGCAGGCTGTKTACTGTTCTTCTCTCTGGCACCATAGGAACATAGGACTTAGAAACTGAGAAGTCAGGCTGAAGAAAAAGTATCCTGGTGGTAGGAAAGCATATAGAACTTTGCCACGTTTCCGAGCTGATGTAAGGGAGGGAGACAGCTGAATAAGGAAATCTGGAAGACCAGCTATTACCTTGTGCTGTACTGCTGTTTCCTGGGTGTTTCTGCCTGCCTTTTATTTATTTTGCATGTGGTATTGCACTGAAAACAGCCTAAACGCACAGGAACAGTAAAAGATTGAATCAGTATAGTAATGTGCCCCAAATAGTGGCTTTCCCTTTCTTTTCAGCTTATACTTGTGACTTTTCCTTTGGATTATCCACCTGTATCCAGAAGAGGGAGGGACTAAAAAGCCTTTTTCAGCAGGAAAATATGCCTTCAAGAATCTGCTGGGTATAAAATCTGCCTGTTGTTCCTGCAGTAAATTTTTGAAAATTGTTTCTGCTGACATCCACTCTGTGGGGTGAGATTGTGAAGACAAAGATTCCATTGCAGTGAGTCTCCCTCGCTCAGAGCGCTAAATACCCTTTCCTTTGCCCTTCAGGGGAGAAAAGGAGAGAATCGTTGTAGAAGTTCGTCCCAAATTTGTCCTTGTTGCTTTATACGTGCGGTTGTGGGAGACCTTGCTGCTGAAGATGTCATATCTCCCATAAACTACAAAAACAGTCCTGGCTATTTGTAGCACAAACACAGAGAATGTTTTTTAAAAGGTGCTTTTCACAGAACACAGATGCTGACTTTAATATCCTGTGCTTGTTTCTATTGAATGATCACATTCTGCTGGCCTCCTGTTGTTTTGATCATTGTACTGGCTATTCTAATCATATCAAATCTTTAGGACAGTTTATTTAATCACTAATGGAAATTCTTCATCTTTGGCTTTTTTTTTTTTAATCAAAATATTGCATTTTCTGTAGTGTTGTCCATGTATATTTAGATAATCAAAGGGGAAATGGTCAAGATAAGGTACTACTAGAACTGACAAACATGCTTCATTTTTTTTCCTTATAAGTAGCCATGTGTTCCTTGCAGTTTTGATATGCAGGAGAAGCAATTGTCTTAGCTATTAAAATATAAGTTAATTTTTAAGAAATGTGGTCTTTATCATTGTTTTAATAAAACAGGTTACAAAGCCCAGAGGTATTTAATACTAGTATTTACAGTACAGAGACATAATAAGCAGAACCAGAGGCAAAGGCTTTCCTTACAGTTCTGAACCGTGTTTGTTTATGCTGTGGAAAATGGGAGCAGATTCTTTGCTTGCATAACTTGCATATATTGRCTTCTATGGAATCGTGACAGTAGTTGCTTAGCTAGAAACCTAGGCCCCATGTGGAACGCAAGTACCATCAGAGGCTAGGGGTTAGGTGTGCTCTTGGATTTCTGGAGTATTCAAGGTGTGGCTTTATTCATAGCTAGTATCTTTGAATGGAGGGTCAACAGCACCAAGCCTTACAAGCAGACTGCCTTATATAACATTTGTGAGGTCCTAATGATGCCAAATCTTTGCTCACAGGGTCCATCCTGAAGTGTTCTCAGAGTACTAGCCAGGTGTTTTGACCGTCATCTTCCCAGTGCCTTACTTCACACTAAAGAAAATGTATGCTTCGAAGTAATGAGAACTTTGCTCTGTTATTTTCAATGGAACCAGACCTTTCAGGCAGTCCACTGTGTATTCATGACCATATCCAGCCTAAAGAAAGGCCAAACTTTTCAGCACAGTGATAGTTGTGAATGAATAATTCAGATTTCATAATATTGGTTAGAAATTTTGCACAGTTGAATTGGATGGATTCTTTTTTTTTTTTTGCATACTTATTTAATCAACTGAAAACTTACTTGCAAATGAACACTTATTAAAGCAAAGTTTGTTTAACAATATGAAGTATTACTGCTTCTTCAATACTTTTCTTCTTTTATTTTAGGTACTATGATTCTTCAGATTTGAGGAGCAGCAGTTTCTCTAAATGGGATGACAATTCAGATTCTTTTTGGAAGAAAGAAAGTAATAACAGAGATATTGATGTAATGTTAACTTCAAAAAGTTCAGGATATTCAGACAGGTATACGAAGAAAACCTAATTAACTTTTATACAGAGAGCTCAAGCTTGTTAATGTGATTTGTGTCCCTGGTCATAGTAGTGGGATTTTTTGGGTATAAGAGGAGAAGAATTTGGCCATGACTCTAATAAGCAGTCAATGGACTTAAAGGCTCAATTTCTTCTGTTTAGTTATTTACATTTTGAGCACTGTATTTTTGCTCAGTGCTCTACAGTATATGCACTGGAGGTAATTTCTAAAGTGTGTCATCAAAAAAACAGGTAGGCAAAACAAGACATGGAGAGAACCTCGATTATTTGAATGTTCTGAGCAGATACCTGCTTTACTTGCTCTGTATATTGCCTAATGAACCAAGCAGATCCAAGTCACCAAATGAATTCAATTGCAGGGTACTCAGCTCTCAGGATTAAGATATAGAGGATACTTCTGAGCAACAAGTCTAGGTTTTTTTTTTCATGATAAAAGATTGGTGTTTCTTCTCTGACAACTTTGTTTTTATCTTTGTAATCAAGGGGACGATTTAAGCATGTGGATTTTTGTTTGTTTGGCTGGTGTTTCCTGCTTCTAAAGACAAAACTTTATTGTTCGTTTCCCTGCACCATGGAGTGTGGTGCACTAAAGTTAATAATAATAATAATWATTATTATTATTATTTACACAAACATATTCTGCTGTTTCCTGAAGACTGGACCAATGATGCATATCCATAAAATATGCATTAATGTCCATAATTTAATGTCTGTTAATCCCTTATTTGAGCTTGTTTATTTAAAAAAAAGAGTTTGATGTGTATGCTTGCTGAAATGGAAGGTAGTGACAATTCAAAGGATGGTAAACCTCTTTGAACTGTTAGGGTTAAACATGAATTTCACTGACGATGGGGTTCTTTTTTTGCCCTTTTTTTTTTTCCTGTGTAGAAGTAATCTGTCCTTGTTGACATAATTTGGTCTTACATCCTACAAAACTTCCACTGACGTTTTATTTGCTGCTGTATCAACTTACAGAAAGTTACCTGAATTTCTTTGTCCTGGGTTCACACTAATTTAATTTTTACAATTTTTTTTAATTTTTAAAATTACAGTTCACAAAGCAAAGATGATAATGCTTCTTGTTTGATTTATTGTATATGCTGTGACATAAATAAGTTACGCTTGCTAATGTGGTTTATTTTAATTTCAGGCCTACATCTCGTCGTAAGCCTGAATATGAGCCATCTTTAAGCACAGATGAGGCACAAAAAAAATTTGGCAATGTAAAAGCAATTTCATCAGACATGTATTTTGGAAGGCAAGATCATGCTGATGTAAGTAGAAGACAGTGGTAGATATTTTTAAGTGCTCAAATATTCTTTGGCTATAGAACATGGCATTTCAGATATAAAGAGTAGGCAATGAGTAATTAAAATGGATAGAACTAGGGTAAGTTTGGTAAGGATAGATTTGCAGAATTAAAACCATTTAAATATTTGTTTGACAGAAGTTTAGAAATCTCTGGTAACTTTGACAGTTTATTATTTCCTTTTAAGGAGTTGCAGCTCCTTAGGAGCTTAACTCCATCTTAATTGTTCTCTGATAGAGGTGGTAGACTGATTCAGAAATGATTATTTATGAAAGAATCAGCCTGAGATTGGATGAATGCTTACCTATGTTGTTTTAAAATAGTGTCTAATAAATATCTAAACGGATGCTAATAAGCTATTAAGCAAGCAGCTGTCTTCTCTGTTTATCATAATGCTAACTAAGCACATAAATTGTTCAGCAAATCGCATGTAATGGGACCAGCCTAAGAATCAAAACCAGATTAATATTGTGGTGAATTTTTGAGGTGAGGAATAATTTTTAATAATCTAAACAGTAATGTAAAGAATATGAGCAATGTGTTACCGTTCCCAAGGAACTCTCAAGAAGTTTTATTAAAAGCATTATGAGATCAGAAAGGTTAATATGATGCTAACATTTCAGTTTTTTTTTTTAATGGTTGCATAGTTCATTCTCCTCTGCCTATTCAGTAATTTCCATTTTTTTAGGGGAGATAACAGTAAATAGGCCACTGCTTGAGTGTTGTAATGGTAAACATCACTCTTTGAACAACTTGGAAATGAGTTGAGATGACACACTTGCACTGTGTAAGCCTTGTGAAAACTATTAGATGGTAACAGCTTTTGGAATTGTCACCTTCAGCTGGATTTGTATGTTCTAAAACTGAATCTATAACCTCATTATTGAATTATCTGACATAAACTCAAAAGATGGGAGTATACTATTAAGATAATTTTTCTTCTCAATTCTTTCCTAGTATGAAGCTAGGGCTCGACTAGAGAGACTTTCTGGAAGCTCCTCTATAAGTTCAGCTGACTTGTTTGAAGATCAGAAAAAACAGCCAGCAGGTATTGCACAGAGAGGGAAACTGTAGCATGCTGCAGCATGTACTGTGGTACTAAGAGTCTCTGCTTCTAGAGCCATTGCCAGTAAGCTAGCTGTCACCCTGTTTTGCAAGAAGCATGCAAAGTGCGCAAAGCGTTAATATTGTTAATAGTTCAAACAAGCATGACAGGTGTAATTATTATTTTTTAAAAAGCTAATTTTTTTTAAAGTTCAAGTTAAGTAGCATAATATTTTGAACTGATTTTTATGTGGTATATTTGCTGCATATGATAGACTGCCTGTAAGATTGCAGATCTACCTGATAGATCTTCTCATGTGTTTTTATAACAAAATACTATTTTTTTGATTAAAAAAATGGTCAGTCTATCATTTAGTTGGGTTTTTTTATAAGTTACTATAAGTTTAGATTTTGTGTATGTAAAAATAGCTGTAATAATGATATTAAAGCAAAAAGGAATCATTAATAAAATGTTAGCAGGCTTGAAATTCTTATGTAATCTATTGCATGTTGTGTCCTTTCATCAGGATATCTGCTTCTATTACTGGTCTTGCCAAACTGTTAAGAAAATTGTGTAATTGGTCAGTCTGTTTAAAAGATCTGTTGGAACACCCTACGTTGGTGGCTATACTTATCAAAATAGAATGGAAAAAGAATTCTTAAAAGAGAAGATTAGATTTGCTGAAACAGCCCCTTAGGCTGTTGAAAACCGCATCTGTTGTCTGTCTAACAACCATTTTGGGTAGTACAATAATGTGAAAAAGAAAGAAATACTGAAACATTTTATTGGGTTCCATTCTGTAACTGGTGAAGAAATGGAAAAAAAATTTAAAACTTCTTGAAAAACTCAAAATCTGTGAGTAATTATATAAATAGGCTGGAAAAGCAAACAGTACCAGCATATGATTTTACTTTGGAAAAGTTGGAGGAAAAAAAACCATACAATTGTTGAGTTTCTATCCCTGAATGCAAATTTTGATGCAAGTATACTGGCTAGTAGAAAAATAACTTTTGTTAACAGTTACCTAAATTGTTTTCTTAGTCAATCAAAATGCAAAATAAATTGAAGAAGGGAAAGGAGGGGATGAGGTGTAAAAAATGAATTTCTGTAACTGACTTTAGCCAGTTGAAAGAATRTTTGCAACATGATGTCATACTTAAAAAGGTATGGGGAGGCATAAGCAAATTAATGGTGTTTCTTTGTAACCTCTAAGGTTTTCAGTAATCTATGGGATTATGATAACAAATACTCAAGTGTGTAATTTTTTTCCTTTTTCTTTTTTTTTTTGCATATAAATGATTTTATACAGAATTAGCTATACTTTTCCTTCAATTTGTGTAATGTGTGGGTTTTTTACACACTAATAAGTAAGAGAATGAATTAGGAACAGGTAAATATAAATTCAAATTTGGGCAAATCGTATTCTCTGAAAGAGTTTTAGACTTTGTTCAACTGATTAAAACTCAGCTAGAACTTCAACTATGTGGTGTCATTTCAAACTAGGTTGTGAGTATCCTAACCCAGAATATGATATTTGAGGATTCTATAGTGTGTGTGTGTGTGTATAAATATATATATATATAAAAAAAGTGCTTTTTCATGTATGCATGCACGTATACATGTATGTGTTGGAATTCTCACCATATCCTGAATAAGGGTAGTTGCAGGTAATTATGTAGTTTTTACATATGTGTATGTGAATTTTGTGCATGCAGTCATTCATTATTGACCACTTGGAAAAGTTCTTAGGCATGTGGAATACAAAAATTCCTAATAATGGAATGAAAAAGTCTTCCTAAATTTCTATGTTAGTTAGTTACTGTGGCTGGCAATCCTGTTATGTGATTCCACAGTCAATTTAAAGTTGTATTACAAAGACTAAACTGATTATACTTAATTTTCTGGGTTGTATTGCACTAAAATAGTAGTGAGGAAAAATACATTGGGAATTAGTTTCTTTTAAATTCACACTGTATTCAATCGATAGAATATTCCTTTCCTGCTCCCTGCCCTCCCCCCCCCCCCGAAGTGTATTTTTTGACAATGACCCTGCTTTGAGAAATTTTCTTGCACTTGATAGCTTGTCATGTAAAATTAATGCCAAGGCCACCATCAATTCCATAAAATAAGAATTAAAAAAAAAAAATCAGGAGACTGGAGGGTGGCAACAAAAATACTTCTGTAATTATGGGGTCCTTGCCAGAATAAAATGTCCTTTGAAACTCAAGTTGTTTTCATTTAGTGCTGTTGAGATTTCAGGGTAAAACACTTTCAGGATACTTGCCTTTATACAGAATGCTGTAGGATCGTTTTGCGAAAAAGAGGAACCATGGGGGGCTACAAGGAAAACCTTTTACTTGGCATGATTTCAGACCTGTTGCTTATGAAAAGAGGGGGATGTCAGATGGCTAACTCATAGATGCTAAATTTGAAGGAAATTACAAAGGAAAGAATTGTTTTGCCATCTCATTTACTGCATTTTTTCCAGACAAGCATATGTAACTAGAAAAACATGAGGAGAGTAATTTGGTTGAGAACCAATTAGAGYTTTGCTCAGATTATTTATAGCTAGGATTTTTATTTCTGTTATTCTGGCTTTAATAAAAAAATGTGAAAGAACTTGTTAAATGGAACAAATGCTAAGAAAGTCAAAATTACGATTCAGAAATAGGGATGTCTCTCAGTGACGGTGAATTTTTGAATTGATACAGTAATGCTCATTTTGCTAAATAATGTGTAGACAAGCATGCGCACGCATTACAGGAACAGCTACTAGCAAGCTTTAAAGAACAGAGTTGCAAGCTTACCAAATATGACCATGCATCTTTCCCTGTGAACCAGATATTTGGCTTAAATAAATCAGCTCAGGCACAGCGATGTCTGTCTCAGCCTGTTAACAAAGTCACCTTTAATTTTCCATAAAAAGAGGAGCCGCAGGTTACATATCCCATGCGGGGGGAGGGAAGGAGAACAAAATAAAAAGGAGGGGGCAGAAGTCAGCTGTACGTTTGGAGGGTTGTGCTGGGCTATACAATGTACAGAAACGTTTGCAGGGGGCAGTTTACCGTTCTGAAGACTGTGGTGTCTGCCCTGGGGTGGGCTTGAGGGCAGTTTGGCAAGTGCACACAGTTCTCAGCTGCGTACATGACTGGTCATGACCATCAGTTGGGTACGTGACTGACCTAGGGCTACAGTTTGCAATCTCCATTTTGCAAAAAAAAGTAATGTATAGGAACAGCTAGCTCTTAGTCTGTTCTKGGCATGCTGCCTCACAGGAACCCCATTTATACCCGAGATCATAGTTCTGTAATGCTATTTTCCTGCCATTTGTCTTTGGCTGTGTTTACAGTATCGGGTACTTGCTTAGAATATTTGCAAATACTTTGCAGTATTAAGGTATGCCAAGAATTCTTTCTTGCTAATGAGTGGGTGATTGTAATCTTGTTGTGTTGACATGTTAACATTTATCATACAGTTAATTTTGAAACATCTTTGGTTTTTCTTATCTGTACGTCTGTACTTCTCATAATGAGCTAACAATTACTGATAAAACTTCTTTATGTAGGCTTTGAGGAAGGGTGGAATGCCAGCTTTGTTCTGGAATTTTAAAACTTACTATGTAAATGACCTTAACTATAATTCCCATAGAATTTTCCAAATCTCAGGTATAGTAATGCAAGATATGTGTGTATATACAGCAAGTATACCTATGCATGTGCATGAAGAGGATTCACTTTAACTACCACTGAAAGGCATTCATCTTTAAAATGAAATATGATAATTCTTCAATAACAATTATAATGGCTATACAACTGTTCAGAGTACAAGACAAATAACATGGCAGCTGGTCAAAATTGCAGAATAAATTGTGTATTATCCAAACACTAATTGCTCAGCTGGGAATTCACAGCGTAGAAGATGATAGGCTGGGTGCAAATATGAACAAATGAAAAATTTAAAAGCAAGGTGCATTTAAGAAATTTAAAGTTTTATGCCTGRTGGGTTTTGTACTGATGTACTTTAGTGTTCCTCGTGATATGTAATACTTTAGGGGGAAAAAAGGCTGCTTTTAATAAAAAAAAAATTCTGTTTTCTTCCTGTGTGTGTTTGTGTTAGGAAGCTACAATATTACAAATGTCTTGCCTTCAGCTCCTGATATGGCTCAGTTTAAACAAGGAGTGAAATCAGTGGCTGGAAAACTTTCTGTACTTGCTAATGGGGTCATGACATCTATACAGGTTAGTGAAAATATTATGATATAATAAACATCAGTTAAAATCTTCTTGTAGGGTTTTAGTATCGTGAATCCTGCTGTTGGATCATATCTAGGGAAAAAAGGAGGAATTTGTTTGTGAGCTTTGTAAGCTTCTCATGATAGACAATAGATCTCTATCTTACTTTTAAAAATAATTTTCTAGTTGATGGCTCACCTTCCTCAACTTTTTTATCTTCTCCCTTACACAGTTTATTCCTTTTCTTAAAATAGGAACACAGATTCCATCTTGAAAGTTATTTGCTGTTACCTTATTATTAAAGTAGTAATAATTGAACTCTTGTATTGTCTATTGAATTGAATTAACAGTAACCCCCTAAATCTGTTTTTTATGCACAAAAGTAAGGCATTCTGTTCTCAATAGTGTAAGGCACACTACGCTCTCCAGTTAGTTTGTGTTTCCTGTGCTAGTTCAGTGGGAGCTGTTGGATGCTTTTTGAAAACAGGGCTAATTATCTTGGAGTTTAACTGTAAACTCCGGTTCTTAGAAACCATGGTCAATTTTCTAAGAGGCTTTAGGAATTAAACTACTATTTCTTTTAGAAAAGTAGGTAAAGCTAATTGCTTTCAATGGTAAACATAGCCATAACTGTCTTTTTTGTTTCTCTAGGATCGATATGGTTCATAACCTCTTGCGTATCAACCTAAGTACACTAAAGAAGAATTTCTCTTCGAATATACCAGTAATCACACTGCTGATTCAAATGAAGGTTGCCTTAAGACTGTAGATGCTTTTAATTGTTCCAGAATTTTTTTTTTTTCGTGCAGCTTTCTGGCTCAGCCTCTTCTTACTGCTGTTTCATCTTTACAGAGCAGAAATCTTGTAGTAA
Organism: Apteryx rowi; assembly: GCF_003343035.1. NCBI lineage: Eukaryota > Metazoa > Chordata > Aves > Apterygiformes > Apterygidae > Apteryx > Apteryx rowi. The sequence goes on along the minus strand of NW_020449008.1, from coordinate 102,755 downwards.
CTTGTTACATCATATATGCATKTTCTTTTCCTTTACAGTGTTGTATTTCTGTTAGTGACCTTAATGTTATATGTTGGAAGTCTTATTTTATTATTGTTGTTGGCTGTGAGACAGGGAGAGAGAAAGATGGGCATGTACACTGAAATGAGACTTTCTGACAGAAGCCAGACATAACTTGGCTTCTGATTGTCTTAAGAGCTGTGGAGAATAAAATTTAAATTAAGCATATGCTGAGATGGTATTTAGTGGACTGTAGCAAAATATAGAATTGACTTAAACCTGTGCTTATCAGGAAGTAGAAGCTCTTGTGGTTCATAAATTGATGTGCATTAAAATGATGGAGAAATACTGCTTTAAAACAATATTCCTGGTACAAAATGTTATGCTTAGATGTGAAGTACAGAGGAGATAAGACACCTGATATATTAAATAATGGATTTAATTTTATCATGGGAGCAATCTATTTATTCCTAATTTTGAACATTATTAAAAATTGCAATATAGAATCCTTAAGTGCATTTAAATGATCTGTATTGTGTACAAAATGAAAAAAATATATAAAGGGTCTAACAGAGTAGTTAATTATTTGTTAAGAATTTTTAGAACAATCTTAGTTTTTTGATGAATTATGAAATATTGAATGAGGAAATATAGTGGGACTGTGTTTTAGACAGTCTGGAATTTATTGTTGATGACATCTTGTATAAAAAATAATTGTGACCCTAAAAACCCACAAGCAAAAATGAACTTCAGCTAATTCTGTTCTGTAACTTTATTTCTTAATTCAGATTTGTAAACTGCTGATATCTAATAAAAACAATTGATATAAACTGATTTTTTAATTAAATTTATATGTGCAGAATGCCAGTCCCTAGCTTTCTAAATACAGCCATTTGTATTCTGTCTATACAATGATCTTGTAATTAGCCTTTAATATCAATTAGTGAAGCTAGCTTTCTTATTAAGTTGCTATAGTGGTTTAAAAAAAGCAAAACATGGTGGGCAGGAAAATAAGCTACCATTTTGAAATACTGTGTTTGAAACACAGTTAATTTAGCGTAGCTGTGTTTGTTTTTTCTCACTTCTTGTAACTTTCTGCTCTGGCTGTTGTGTTTAGATTTATTAATCCAAAAATGATGTTCCTTTTTTGAGAGTAGTGCAATATAAGCATTTGTCCTGCTTATTTGTAGAGCTTTACTATAAAAGACTTGCGTTGTTTTCTCCCTTCCTACGCTATAGAGAAGATATCCTAATATAGCTAAACAAGAAAATATCACTAGTCAGGGCTAACTTTGGTTTTCTCTAATTACAGTTAGAGATTCTCAATTTTTAGACTACTCTTTCTGTTAAGTCTGCACTCAATAATAAATACATTACGTCTAATAAACAATCTGATTTTCAGAGTTGCTATGTACTGACAATATCCAGTGACTTGCAGAAGGGCTGCTCCTCTGATAACCTGCCTGCATATATAGACACTTGAATATGGATGCAGTTGCTTAATTTAAGGCAGTAAAGTATAATAAAATATAGTTCTGATATCTCTCTGTAGAGAAAATAAACTAATGCTCTGTTCTTATTCCTTGAAAGGAAAAGTTAGGGCTAAGTGGTTTCTCATATATAACAGTGAGGTCACCTACATAGAAATAATATTTTTTCTGCAACATTGTAATAGTGAACCACTCACAGATGGAAAAGTGTGAAAAATGGGTGTTTTCCGTACAACATTATAGAGTTATTTTAAGTGCCATAAAACATGTGCAATTCTCTAATAGATGTATAAACTTTTTCCCCTTTGCTGCAATCTGGGTATTATCCCAAAAGGTTCTCTTAAGGGTGAACAGCAATTCAATATTTATAAAAACATTATCCTGTTCACCATAAAAAAAAAAAAAAAAACAAAATGGTTTTGTGCCTTCATTTGTTGCTGCAGATTCCGTATGGCAACCTGTGCACCACTGATACCTTGTCTTGATGTAATGGCTGGGCAAATAGCTCTTGAGCTCTGATACACCTRTTTGTGTCTTTAATAAACACAGTAAGAACTTGTGTCCCTGGGCTTCATCAAATAGATGTGGGAAGGGATTGCCATGTACATGGGAAAGAGCCAGCTTTAGCTCCTGTAGTCTCCTGGGATTTATGGGTGCCTGGGATTTCAGGTGGCACCACTGGGCCTTTGTCGTCCTGACCCTACAGGATTTAATTGGACAGGATCAAAAGGAGAAAAAACATGACCTTTACCTAAAATTAGGTTTGCACTCTTGCTTTCTTGTGGATCCCCTTCCTTTCTCTCCTCTTTTGCCACCTTATAACTATCTTTCAAACACATTTGTCAGCCTCTGATCAGAGGGGCAGGCAACTCTGATGCTGCTACAAGTTTGAAAGGCTTAGAGTAGGTGATAAAACCATGTATTGTGTCCATTTTTCCAAAAAGTTTGCAAGTGAAAGTTGGTATTAGTCACCAGCTGCATTTTGTTTCAGTTCTTCCTCTCTTAATCCCCTCTTACTACCTCTATAAATCTTGCTTTTTCAAAGCTGAAACTGAGTGGCGGCAGCAGCAACTGCGAACCATTTAAGTTAAGCTTTCCTCTTTTCCTCAAAGATGATGTTGTCCAGTAAAGACATTACACTTAATGGGTGGGGAAGGGGGGGGGTTATTACTTTACTTTTCAAATACTCTATTTTTGTAGCTTAAACTGACAGGTTTAGAAAAATGTTTAAAGGGARTTGTTACAACACCAGACCCACCATTAATTTGATAGACCTGGACCGTTCTTGTCTGAGGAAGTGGTGAAGGAAGGAGGATTATCATTACCACGTGTTTTTTCTTGCTTCTCTTTACAAAAGGGGAGATGCTTGATACTGTCATTCTGCTCTGCCTGGACTGAAACATCAGTCGATTCCACTGGTGGCAGTTGCAATACCAGAGCCTTTTTGATGCTGATGAAGACTTTTGGTTTAGAAGGATTTTAGATTGCAAGAGGGGACTAAGCAACTCCATAGCATAGGAGTCTGTAAACATTGCTTTAGCTGCAGATAGTCTAACCTGGCTCTTGTCTTGCTCTTAACTGTAGACAGTTTGATGCTTCTGCTTAATTTTTTATCCAACCTTTGTCTAGGTTTCTGCTTCCATTAAGAGTCAAGGGGTGAAGCTGGACATGACGCAAGATGGTGTGTGCTTGATTGGAGTTTTGCGTGCTTCCACACAAATTGGCTTTCTTTGCATATGTAACTCAGGCACACCAGACTGGATTCTTTTTGATCAGTAATGGCCGGACTTGTGTCCCTCAGACCTGGAGGTGGCTGGGGCAGTGCAAAGCAGAAGAATTTCAGCCATCCTCTTTCCTGGTACTCACAGCTTCAAAGAGAAGTAGTAGCACTGCCTCTGTCTTTTTGCAGGATCAGCTGCAGCTGTCAGAGAACATCACTTCCAGTTTAGAGGCTCTCAATTTAAATTTACTGTTAATTTTTGTTTTTTTAAAGCCTTGAAAGGCAATCTAGCACCATGGTCTCTTAGACAAAGCATTATGATCTCATGGTACTTTTTAGGCTGTAATTTTTGTGAGACTTTTGCTTCCCTATACGTGGTAAGCAATGTTGCTTTCTTCCCAAGAACATGTGAAAATAGAGAAGTGCAGCCCTGATGAAGGTGTCCAGACAGCCTGTGGTGCGCTGTGGGGAGGTAGAGGGCTCTCTACATCCCATTTGCAGGTTACGCAAGAACAGTTCTGCCTCCAGCCTGCAAGCCTCTGAGGGTACACCTTCCTCAACAACCTGCCTGTTTTTGGAGAGAAAGGAGGAAAAGAAACAATAAAGCACTTGGAACTTCTCCCCACCTTCAGTGTGGCTCACAGCTCTGTACTGAAGCTCTGCAACATTTAATTTCTTCATTTGTAGCTTCAGATTTTTTGTGGTTATTCTGACCTTTCTGTTCCCTTTGGTTGTCTCTTTGGAGTAGGTTCTTGATTTTAAAGATACCTATTTCTGCATCTTAGCTAATTAGAGTTCAAATCAGTTGCCTGCTTACGGGCATCTGTTGCCATGTGAGAAGTCCTGGGGTATCCTGCCTGGTTTCTGGCTGCCACACCAAAAGATGCGGGTCTCCTCTAGTGCTGCGCCATCAGTCATGTACACAAGGGCATCCGAACTGTCTACAAATGGGTGCATGGATAGGGCCCTATGTAGCTACTTTCTGTTAAGCAATATAGATATTTCTTCACTGTTTGTACTGATAGTCTATATACTTAGAGCAAGGACTCCTATATTTTAAGTGGGAGATTGGTGTGGAAGAGCTGTGCTTCTGCTTGGTGAAAGGTGGCAAAAGTAAGTACGTTGTTGGCAGGCTGGTTTGAGAAAACATACGGCAGGAGTGTCAAGGAGACAAGGTGCAGACAATAGGGATAAGTAGGCAAGTTTGGTGAAGGGGTTGTGGAGATCCTACTGTGAGATGTGTGTACAGCATGAGAAAAGAGGATGCTGCAGTCCGATGTTTGTTAAACTAAGTCTTTATTGGCCCATCAACTTACAGGCTGATATAAAACAGGGTTTATATCCATATTTATAATGTTGATGGCGGTTCCTGATTATGGGGACAAAATCCATACAGTGAGGAAGATGGTGCAGTCCTTTGTGGATCCAAGGATTGCTAGCCAAACAGCTTGCTCAGAAACAATATAGAAACCAGAATGAAATTATAACGATAAATGTGTTGCCTTTCCAGCATTTACCTCCACTCAGTGCTTCAAAGGTTTGGCATGTGGAGAAGGGACAGTGTTGTCTCAGTGGTGCCGCTAGAAGTTTTTTTTTTCTCCATGGTCTGTAAAGCCCAGCTACTTGATAAAACACCTGCCCAGAGCAGGGCAAGAGCTGGGGCCTGTTACTGGAAATGAAGAAGGGTGAGAGAAACAGAAGTGGCCCGGGTTTCCTCAGAGAAAGACTGCACTTTTGTTACCAAACGATACTCATCCCCCAAACTCTGGGCAGTCCCTGGCTGTCTGAGCAGTGGCTCCGTTGACAGGCAGCTGCGAACCTCACAGTGTGTGAGCATGAGATAAACTCTTTTAACTCTGCATAATAATCACTTAAAAAGCTGAACTGGAGCTGGATTGGCTATGTATGGTAGCTGGCCATTGAAAAGGCACCYGTTTTTCTCTTTTCTCATTACACAGATTGTTACCAATTTCAGCGTTGCTTTCTCGTAATACATAATGTGCTCATAATGTTTCCTGTTTGTCTGACAGTTCTTTCCTGTTTATATCAAAATTACTTGGTGCTGTAATAATTCATGATTAATGCAATTACAAATGCGAGCAATGCTGGGAGATCAAGCAGCACTGATAGGATGTTTTTGAGATGCACAGTTCAGAAGTTTGGCCAAGTGGAAGAGATTGGCTGTATTTTGTTTGTAACTGGCTGGACTGGAGAGATTTTCCCATCCACATTTGCTGCTACTTGTTTTCAATAACTGAAAATGACTATTAAATTATTTAATACTGAAAGTTACCACCYTTTTCTGGCTCTGATGCATGAGAATATCAGAAAATAAGGGAAATGCAAAACTATAAGTAACATTTCTAGCCAGAGAAACGGTGTTTCACAGCAAACATCCGTAGAGGAAAAGTTCATTTTTAACACCTGATTGCAACAGGGAACAATTGACCTGGGACTGAAAGTGCTATTTAAGATACAGCAGATGCTGCTGCTGGCACCCTGGTAATCTAGCAATGGAGTTGGAAGTGTTTTTGTTGGCTTCAAACCCGGGTACGTGCYCCTCTCCTGCTCCTGAGCTGCGCTTCGTCACTCTCTTTCCTTGCCCTCTGTGCCATAAGGGTAGGACAAGCTGGGTAAGAAAAAACAAATCCAGAGGCAACACAGTTGTGGGGATGGGTTTGGTTTGGGTGTTTTGAGCATTGTTTAGGTGAATTGGTTTTCCAGACCTATGAAAGAGCTGTATAACCAGCAGGGAAGGTAGTGAACTGAGGGGGAGCTGTTTAAACAGGCTCTGCTGAACAAGGAAACTGAAATGTAAATTTTCTGTCAGGAAGAGCTGCAGTGGTGTTGGTTTTTTTTTTTTCCAAAATTCTCTGTGGCATAAAGATGTTAAAGCCTTACAAATCTGTTTACATTGAGCCTGCGGAATGGGCTGCGACTCGTCTCACTTTACTGATGTAGGATTTGGTGTTAAGAATGTGTTAAAAATATTAGCAATATTAGTTCATGAAAATCACAGCATGAACCCAGTCTGCTCTGATGAACACACCACCTACAAAAGAGGAAAATATGTCAAAAGCATGTAAATAACTAGGATATTTCTTTTGTGTCATGGTTTGTGAGGCTATATATCAATGCAGCTGGGGAAATTGATTTAAAATATGTCAAAGCATATGCATTTTCCCCATGAGGTGCACTTTATCTGTGTCTTTTAAACTATTCGCATGTCTATCAAATAAATGCCAAGCAGTTCAGGTGGCCGGGATGGGGCACAGGAAATATTTGATTGAAAGGTGCGATAGTTTGCTTTGCCTATAGAAGCCCATTTTTGATTTTGTGAATGTCTCTCATTCTCTCACATGATGTTTTTCCTGCCCAAGGGCCCTTTGCAGTGCACTGAGCAACGTTGCCAGGACCCGTCTCGCGTTTGTCACCCGGGAGGGAAACGAGTTTTGTGAAGTCTCTCGTTTTGGCTGGGTTTGTGTCGGCTTGTTGTTTTCTGAACGCGTGCGCGTGGAAGTGGTGCCTTTGGGCATGGGGCAGGGATGTGCAGCCGCGATTTCCTCAGGTCGTCGTTCTGYGCTGTCAGGCCCGTAGGCGAGAAAAGCCCCTGGCCCTTCCCGCAGGTATCTGCACCATGCCGAAAGACAGGCTGTCTTTATCACAGAGACTCCCAGGGAGAGCTGTTGGCTTGATCCCAGGCTATGGGAGGATTTCTTAATGGTGACGAATAAGACTTCATGCTCTGACAGTCATTTGCGACCTTTCTGGCAACCTCCCTGCAGCTCAGGAAAGACCCGCAGGTCCTGCCCTAGGAAACATGGGAAATACTGACTGGATAACCTTTGAATTTGAACTGGTTTTTGCCAGAAGCTGATGGAGAGTGAATCAGCAGAAATCCACAGCGTGAGAGGCCGGGCAGAGAAGACCAGTAGAAGAAACAGGCAGGGACAAGTCTGCCCAGCTGAATGGTCTCTGAGACTGAGCCCATTTTATCTCTGGAAGCGGAAGATCCAGTTTTGCACAACTGTGCGCAACAACAGGCTTTTGAAACTGCTCTGCTCTTTCTGTTCACTTTAAAAGCTCTTTATTCTCGTTAACAGGCGAATATTAACTGTGCCCTGTCTCCCTGGCTTCTCGTGCTGCTTTTCTGATTTCTACTTTCTCTTTCACACTTGTTCACATCCTATTCTCTCCCCACGTGCTTCCCTTTTTTTTTCCTTGAAAGCTATTTGCATTGATCTCCAAGCATTTTTCCAGTTATGAGATATCAGCTTTTTTGACATCTAACCACATGGTCTTAGTGCTTCTAAATACTTTGCTGGTTTGTTCCTTTACCATCAAGTGATTTGCCTTGCAATTATTTTCAACGTTATTAAACTAGCCCTTTTAAGGTACCATGTGTATTTAGAGTGGTTTGGTTTCTCCTATTGCTTAATTACAGTGAGGAAATAACGCCGATTCCAGTGATCACTTTCTCTTAGTTTTCTATGACCGAGTAGCTGAGTGCAAAGCTTCTCCTTGAAAATTGTCATCTGTAAGTTTTCAGAGATACCAAGGCTGTATCCATGGTGGCAGTATGAGACCTCCAGCCCGTATTAGTCATTAATAACTCACCATTCCCAAAGGTGCGGAGATGTGCTCCTGTCCTCCATGTCTGTGGTGCGATGGGGCAACCAGGCTGCGGCTGGTGCCTCGTCTCGCGACGTGGACACCAGTGAGACCTGGCGCACAACACCAGCCCCCCCTCACCTATGCCCTCGGCTCTGTTTTGATGTTGCAGTTGCAGACCATACCAGCCGGCCATGCAGACCACACCAACTCGTTCAGATTTATGCTCCCAGCTGAACCATCCCAGTTCCTCTGCTCATTGCATGTAGACAGGTTGCCCCGAGGCCTCTATAACCCGTTAAATGCCTTGGCTCTCAGCATTGCTCAAGCTCATGTGCACCGTGAGCAGGGGATCCCTGGGTGGGATTTGGTTTGAGATGGACACCTAAGATTGGTGTCTAAGCTCCCTTTATAACTGACAGAGACCCTCCTGGGCCCTAGAGAGCACGGGGTGGCAAGCCATGGGGCGCTTGGGTTGGGCTGTCCACGTTGGCCCGGTCTCCCCCAGTGCAAAGGGAGCTGGGACGCTGCTGCCATGCTGACGTGCAAACGTGGACGTGTTTAGCTCAAAGTGAAGCCCRCCTGCTGTGCCTGGGTGCCAGGAGCCTCTCTAGCTATCACCGTATTTTGCGTTTGGTGCCCGGGTGGCCTCCTGCCACCCTGCTGTCAGCCTGTCCCTGGCAGGCGGCTCTGCGCAGCGTGGCGTCTCTGCTGAGGACTGCTCGGCCTCCTCACATGGGGAGAGAAGTTTTCTGGGAAGACCTGGATTTTCTAAGTGCTTTTCCTGGCTGAGCTGAACGGTTACCCACAGGGGTGCCAGTGCTGCTCTTCATTGCGTTCAATTAGCTGCGTTTTCAGAGAGGCCTCACCACAAAACCTCTGGAAATTCTTCCAGTGGGGAATTTCTCCTCCGACACATGGTCCCAGAAATCCTTAGTTCCTCTGATACTTTATTCTTCCAGCACTTCCAGCACAAGCATTACCCTGCACTTTGAACAATAAATGTTTCCGGAAGTTCCGGGAAGTAATAATATAATCTCCTTGGGCGCCTGGCACTAACCTGTCGTTGGCCATCGTGGGACTGAGCACAGCTCTGCGAGCAGCAAAAGCATCCCACAGCTTCCCAAGCTTTTCCTCCCTGCACTGCACCCAGTTTCTCAGAAATCAGCCTCTTCCCACTGCTCCGGGCTTCCCCTTGCCCATGTTTCTCCTACCCCACTAATAGTCATTTTACAGTGTTCACAGAAGCTTGCATCTGTCTGAGGTCTTTTGAGCTGTGTTTTATTGCTGCTGAATATGCAGGACTGGAGCCACGGCACTAAGCATGAAAGCTTTCTTGGCTGAGCAGAGCGGGCAAGAAGCTGCTGGGCCTAAGCATCCTTTTCCCTCAGTTTGATGGAAAACCATAGTGGTTTCTGGAAGCTGTTACAAACCAAGTCTGCAAAGCTCAAACGCAAATGAGACRTGTTCATTTGAAATGCTGCCAGAACAATGTGATGGCCCAGGGAAACCGGAGAGTGCACCCAGACCTGGGGAAGCGGCTTGAGGACAAGGTGCGTGGGCAGAAATGCTGGCTGGCGCCTGTGCTAGCTGTGTATGTATAAGCACTACGTAATTCGTGTCCTGATGAAATGTGATTACTAGAGGAGAGCTGATGCAGCAAATCAATAGTGACTTTTTTAGAGTAGCTTTTTGTTTCATCTCAGCCATTACCCTCTCCACTCTGGCTTTTTTCTTGACGTTTTCTAAGCGTCCATGGCCCATGTGGAAATACAGTGTAATACGTTTATCTCCACTTCCCTTCAGTGAAAGCTCTAGCGCTCAACGCTTACCAGGATCCCACAGTGAGATAGACCTGCGTGCACTTTCTTCRGTCGCAAAGGGTTTCCGCAGCCTCTGGGATGGATTCAAGCAGCAGTGAGGACAGCAGGCGTGTGACAACACCAAGCTGCTCATCTTTGCCGGACAGAGCTGGCAGTCCTGGTTTGCAGCCCATTCTTTTCCAGTTTTGGCTTCCTGCACCACCCTTGGTTGATACCTCTTTTTGTTCCCCCTGAAGAAAGAAGTTGGTCTGAGGTCCAGACGCCTTGAAAAGGGGCCTAATGCATCCAATTGCAGATGCCAGACCTCATTTTACAAGATCCTCATGTGAATCTGCGTGCCTACTTCTAGTATTAATTGAGGAGGCACCCTGCAATAAGTAGATACTGGCGGCACATAACTAGGCAGTGGCTGCAGCTGGGCTGCATGACCTTCCCCGTCTTTCAGTGCCTTCCTGAAGGTGCAATGGCAATGCTGGGCATGGACGGTGCCGCTCCAGAGCGAGGTGCTAGCTGGGGTCACCGTCTGGGTCTCCGACATTGCATAATATCAAAAAACTGCGCCCACATTGGCTCATCCTCTGGACACGCTGGCTTTTATCGGCCAGCGAGAGAGGTGCTCCCTTGCTAATTACAGGGGCTCAATTCGGCATCCTGCGTGCGTGAGAAAGGGCCAAGCAACTCCTGTCGTCCTCAGCAGTGGGCAGGTGGGACGCGCGGAGTTGGGTTGAGGTCTAGACGCAACCTGTTTCCTGTGAGAGGATATGTACTGGTGCTTTAACTCAGTTACAGCCTTTCCTTTGGCAGATTTAATATCAGAAATACTGGGGGCAGGGGAGAGTATTTCTCTGAGACCTTATAGTATATCTAGCAAACAGAGTCCTGGTGTGCATAATTTTGGGGCAGCATCAAAACTGTGGTGGAAAAACTAATAAATATTAGTGAATACAGGCTCTTGTGGAGACTGGCGGGTCCATTTTGCAGTGTGCTGGGCAGTATATGTGGAGCCATGTGGATAATTTCCTTTTTAATTAACCTTGAAAAACTAGAGGAGAAAAGTTTTTTCCTGACTCAAAGCAATTAAAAAATATCAGGGGAAAAAAAGCAACTAAAAAATAGCGGAGGAAAAACATAAAGTAAGAAAAATTATTTGGGTCAAACTAAATACTTCATTCAGCCTGAACAGCAGTGTTTTCTTTCAATCTGAGGCTTTTTGGTTGAAGGACATCCTAAGTGCCCTTAACTGAAAAACAAAATGACTGATTAAAAATGCCCGGAAGAAATCTAGGGTTTTCTAATTCTTTCCTTTAATTTCTCCATTTAGTTTTTTGGCATAAACACTCCGAAATCCACAGGATGTTTTACTGTCGTCAAATCTATATTCTGCGTTGGCAAAAGTTTCTTCCAGCTTTTCTTTTCTTTCTTTCTTTTTTTCCCCCCTTTTCCTATCCCTTGCTATGTGCACATGGTAGGTGCTGCCTATTTCCCACGTTACTCAGCCTTCCTGTTCTGCTGGTGCTGGCATAGGGCTGTTACCCCGTGCTGGAGATGAGGGGGTCAGGATTTAATCCCTGCTCCGTGAAAGGTGCCGCTTGTGGCTCAGTTCCCAGGACTGGACCGGGGCTGGCAGAAAGGTGCCAGCAGCCAAGCAAAGAGCCCGAAACTCCTCGGCAGAGCCAGTCCGGGGCTCCACAGGCGCTTCCGGCTGGTGGCGAGGGCAGCCTGAGCACGGGTGCCACCGAAGGGCATCGTGGCTCCCGCAAAGAGCCGAGCGTCTCCCAGTGGAAATGCGACAACCCCCGTGGCCAGCGAATCCATAAGTCTTTTTGTCTATATTGCATTTTAATTGCCAGAAAATTGGGCAGTTTGTTTGGAGAGCRGCGAGTAACAAAAAGCTGGCCTGTAAGTACGTTAGCTGAGAAGAAAGATAACATCGCTTGCAAAACCTTTCTGCGGGGGACCGTTTCTGACCACAGAACTGGTGCTGAAGCAACTCGCAGAGTTGAGGACAGTAACGAAGCTGCAAAACAAAAATGCCCGGTGCAGGATCTTTAGGAAGATTCCAGTTTGCATGAGGATATTTGCATTATCCAAAATACAACCTTTCACTAAAAAAATAGTAGTAATAATAAAAAAAACCACACTAATGGTTGAGAAATAAAACGAGCATAACTCAGAGTCAGTTCTGCCTGAGCCTGCAGAGAGCCTGAAACAGGGATGCTGATGCCTCGTCCCCATGGATCTCGCTGGTCCTTGAACCTGCGTGGGAAGGGGCAGAAGATGGGTATGTTTCCACCCATCCCTTTTTGTTGTGGTTGCCGTGCAGAAGAGCTGCAAGTGCCAGCACCRTGAGGGGCCACACACGGGAACGGGGGCAGAAGGGGTGACCGGATGGTGCCGCAGTCAGCGCCCCGTTGTTTTTTTGCTCGTTTTTTTTTCCTTTTTCTTCCGGCTGTTCCTGGAGGGATTTGTCGGGAGTGGGGGGACAGCCCAAGTGGGGAGAGGGGCAGGTGGGAGACGGTGCCGGCGCTCCCCAGCTCACGGCTGCGGGGGACGGCTGGTGCGAGGGGCCGAGCGCAACCATGTTATCATGGCTTCCTTAAACGGCTTGCTGCTTTATTTTGTTTTTTTGATGTTTTAAAATACTTCAACAAAGCCTTTTGTTGTAGCTGCAGCTTCCTGCTTCCTTCTGTTGATAGCCAAAACTGCTGTGACTTTGCACTGAAAAGGCTTGTGATACACTGCCACCGAGGATTTATTTTATAGAGAGGGCAACTTCCCACAGAGGTTGGCATCTGTGGAAGGAAACTTGGGAGGATACAGTCGACACCTGGTAATAAATAGTGTTGCCCACTGCCTAGGCAAACAACTTCATTTGTATTTTCTTAAAATGAAAGCCACTGGCAACCTGCTTTAGCCAGTGTTGACTGACAAAACTTTTCTTAATCTGTAGTATGTGCCTTTACAGAGCACTGTGCTCATCCCCGTTTCTGTGCAATCTGCAAAGCATTGTGCCCCAATGACTGTCTTTTCTTCCTAAAACACCRCAAGTGTTACTATGTCAACAATTTAATTTAAAATCAGATAAATTCCTCATCTGCATGTCTTATTTCTAAGGYTTCCTCATTTTTGTGGAAAAGTGTATGCGTTTCATCTCGATCCAGTTATCCATATAATGTGAGCCCTATTTAACTGGAATATCCCTTTTTTGTTCTTTGCCATTCCTTAGTGAAATTGCTCTGATTTCTCTCCTGCCTTCGTTTTCCCCAGGATTTGGAGGGTTTTTTCCCTCCCTGGAGGCTGCCAGCCCGAACTACTTTTCCTCTGCTCCTACTGCTTCCCCTTGGTCCTTGAGCTAAAATCTCCCGCGAGACCTGGCAGGCCTGGAGCAGGCGGCCGCTTGGCTTCACCTGCRAGTGCCGGCTGCTCCCAGGGTTCGCTCCATCGCTTCCTGATGAACCCCGGCTCCTCTTTCCCACTTGTTTTTTTGTTTTTTTTTTTTCATCCTGGTCTCGAGTGCAGGGCAGCTGAAACTGGCCCCAAAACGCAACCTTTCCTCTGCTTGTCCCCATGATCTGCGGTAGCTCCTCATTCGGGTGGGAGCCGGTGGCAGCGGTGGGATGAGCCGCAGGAGGGGGGCCGGCACCTGCCTTACCCACGCCAGTGAGAGCGGAAAGCCGGACCGCGGCCAGTTTTCCCAGCCCTGATCATAGTGACAGCGGAGGGATTTGTTTTGCCTCGTTGCAGGAATCAGCGTTACCGGCGCCTCTGGCTTATTGTAGCCTCCTCAGGTGAAAGCGCCTCCGTTCAGGGAAAGAYGGGCTTGCCACCAGGTGACGCGGGAGCAGTGCAGAGGTGCTGCGTGCTGGTACAGCTCCCTGGCGGCAGGCAGCGCTTGTCTGGGAAGGCCAAGGAAATCGCCTTGGCCGGGCACAAGCCGTGCTCCGGTAAAGCATCTGGGTCTTGTCGTTTTAAAGAGTTGATCTGGGGGAGTGCAGACGCACTGTCTACAGGAATGAGGTCCAAGTCACTGTTTTAAAGAGATTTTGGTTTTGTTAGTTTGTCATGGTGGGTATCTAGCTAAAACACCAGCTACGAGGAGATCTGGGAGCTGATAACCTAGTGCAGAAAGCCCGCTGCAGCGGGACCCGGGGCCGTGACGCAGGCTTGCAAGCGCATGCTTGGTTTTGCCTCCGGGGCAGAGCCGCCTTGAGAAACCCACGTGAAAACCCAATGCTGCTTTCCCTTAAACACAGGGTCAGGAGGTTAAAACAGGCAGAGTTTGGCCTGTTAAGGACTGCTTGGTAATGGCAAGCTTTGCGCACGCTTTCCAGGTGCTTTCCGGAGAGAGGACTCGCACTGGTTCACACCAAGGCTTTCCAGCTTTTGCCCCGACTTCTGCACCTTTGGGCGTTTCTGACTTTGGCCTTCAGCGCCATCTCGGCACGACGGACCCCTAGCCTGCGGGGAACGGCACCACGGGAGCAAGGCCTTTCCCGGGATGCCCCGGCTGCACCTGTGTGTAGCCTTCACCCCAAGAGCCGGACAGGCAAAGGCTAGGAGAAAGCAGCAGCTTCACGCATGTCGAGGAAGGAGGCCTGGAGAAGAGGATCGCCGTGAGGCTTTGCRCCAAGGTTTGCAGCATCGTGACTATGTTGTAACATGCTTTCCTGCACTTAAGGAAGTGACGAGATCAACCTTTAACAGAAAGAAAGTATAGGGTAAACCAGATATTTGGTAATCCCCACGTGACAAAGGCTGCTGATGGCTAGAATCATTTTGAGAGACAGAACTTAGCTGTCTGCAGAGAGCCAAATGCTTTTGATTTTATTTCCATGGCCATCGCATCTTGGAGCCACATGAGTTAGTAACGCAAAGTGAACAATATTATTGATGGGCTTTAAAAATCGAGGGCTTGATACAGTTTGGGGGAATCTGGATGTGCAAATGTTTGCATGTCTAAAGTGAATATTTATTTTTCCATGAACAAATTTAGGAAGGCTGTAATGACTGCTGGCGAGAACTCCGAGGACTGTGCTTTCCAGGAGACGAAGGCTGTGTTTTGTTGAGTCTGTTATGTTTAAATGTTCAATACTTTGAAATGCTCAGCTGAAGGGAAGGTTTTAACTTTTTGTGAGAAATTCCTTTGAAATCAACTTATTTTGTGTCTGAAATACACAGACTCCTGAGCTGTGCGTGGTTTTGTGGTTACACAGTTAGCTGCCCCAGCTGAGGCAAAACTGTTTGAAATGCAGCAGACTTGGCTAACGAACTGGGGGTGAGCACTGAGTTCATAACAAAGTCCCAGTTCTGGGAATGTGTGTTTGCTGGAGGCAAAATTTTGAGCGGTTCTGTCTGTTGTTCAAAACCAACTGAATTTTGAACTGAAATTCTTCGGTTTGTTGTATCAAAGTGGATTTTTGGAAGAACGGTAAATAGCAAGCCAAACCTCTGGGTTCCTGTTATACACAAACCCATTTCAGAATCAGCTGAAATACAATCACAGCTGTGTGTAGGAGCCCCTATTAATGATCATATTTTAGGGTGACACTATGCTAATAACATATTTCTATGGGGTTACCACCAAAGCTGCTGGATTGATTTCAGCCAAAAAAGGATGCCGGCACTAGGCTCGGAGTAGAAGTACAACCACCACCAACTGCGACATGTGTGGTGTTCCCGACTGGGGAGGGGACAGCCCATTTGCCTTTTGGACCAGGCTGCTGCTGCTTTCAAATCTGCTTGTGCAACCCCAGCGATCGGTCTGGTTTGAAGATTTAATGGTGGTTTGTTCATAAAACAGGGCTGCCTTAGCATGCAGTGACTTGCATGCCCTCCCAGGACATAGCCCTGGAGCTGTGGTGAGTCTCAGAGATGGGCGTACTTGGCTTGCTAGTTTAGTGCCTTCTGTCATTTGGCTACTAGCTGGAAGACACAATGTTCAAAGCATTATAATCACTTTGCTTGTTATTCCCATGTGCAAAATGCTTTGGTACCTAGCTGGGTTGTCTAATGATACCATTTCTTTGCATTGCTCCTTCTGCAAGGCAGCAGCTCCTTGTAAACATCTGTCCAGCTGCTTCCCACTAAGTTTCAGATCCGTCCATGCATCTTGTTGGTGTGCTGTGCTTACACTCAGCATCGGCCTGGCAGGTGGTGCTTCGGTAGCACTCACCAGGGTGGTCCTGCCAGGTCCTGGTGGCTGCTCCAGATGGCTGCACCTTGTGTCTGCTTGCTGTTGACCAGGAATGCGTTGGAGCAAGGACACCCAGCTTCTGGGTTGGTGACACATCTTATTTCCACGGGGGGCCTCCATTTTGAGGAACCAGCTGCACACCTGGTTGCCCAGTGGGAACTGGCTGTGCCCCAGTCAGGTACTGGGCACACTGGAGTCACGCAGCATCAGTGATGGGTTTGGCCCCGACCTGGACGGGAGTTGTGAGAGACGTAAACACCACCGACAGCCAATTCCAGATTCGCAGGTGAAGTTACGGCAAGCCGTGACCTGGCCCTCTCCCCGGAGAGGCAGCCGCCTTGCACCGCTGTGCTGGGCACCCTCCTGTCCCAAGACAGGGAGCCGAATGCTTGAGACGTACGCAGAAAAGCGGGGGGTGAAAGGCACTCTGTTCCCATGGGACCTTTCCTTATTCGTTTCAATCATGACAACATGATTTATTTTATCTATAAATATCCCTCTGGCACAGGAAATAATGCGTTGGATGACATTTTCCAGATGGTCTCATGTTCATTGGCAAGATGATCCCCTAGCATTATTAGAAAAGGAAGGAAAATGCAATCTGTAAACCCACACATCATATTGCAAGCGACTTTAAGATCACTTTGTGTTGGTCTCTGTTCTTGCAACAAAACAGCAAGAGGGTTTTGGTCCCCTTTCTACAAATGCCCCAGTCCCCCAGTCTAAACCAAGCACTCCTTGAAACGTACATATTGCGAAACAGCTGCCACGCTACAGAAACAGAGAAATAAAAAAAAGTCATCAGAGGCATTAAGAAAGTGCCCGGCCGGTTACTCAGCCCAGTGAGCCAATGGTGCCCTGCTGTGCCAGGGCTGGTGCCGGTGCCGGCCCAGGCCACTGAGGCCGGTGGGTGCCTCTGGTGTGCCTGCCCCCTTCCAGCCCAGTTCGCGCAGCTGAGGGCTTTGGGAAGGGTTTTCTGAAGACCTTTTACACTTGGCCATCCCGTTACCTTCAGCCTGCACGCTGCTGGCACAATGCTTCCTCCCTTTTGGGGTCCGCTGTTTGTCAGGGCTCTCTGTGAAGGCTGTAACCCCTCCGCCGAGGGAGCAGCAGAATTTCTTTAGAGAAGCTGAAGTCAGTAGGAAAATATTCTTGGCCCTTCGCCTTCCTTTTTCCTCCCACCCCTTTCTTCATTTTTGATCAGATAACTGCTTTTTCTGAAAGATCTGGGGGAAATTTTTTTAAGGGGAAACCAAAATGGTTGTTGCTGTTCTTGAATGTGTTTTTTTTCTTTTTAAACCCAATGAAAGATTAAGAACAATTTGAGGAAGGCGTTTAAAAATTAATGTCACAGTTCAAAACACTGTGCAGTTTTTCAAAGCCTTTGAAAAGCACCTCCTGACCGGCCCAGCACCAGCAGACCATGCTGCAGCGAGCTACCATTAGTGCCTTAAGCTAAAAGCGAGCTACCTGGCTGCAAGTAAACACGCAGCATTGCCATGGCAGGTATTGCAAAACCCAGTGCAGTTTGGCACACGTGGCATCCTGCCCGTGCCCGAAGCCGTGCGCCTCGTAGATGGTCCGGCCGTACCGCGTAGGCGGGTGAAGGGAGCCATGTGCCAGGTGACGTTGGCCTGGCGGTGGTTGGAATCGGTGGGGAAGCTGACAGCGTGGGCTGCGTGGGGAGGTGGCATTGCTCCCACAGTGCTGCGCCCAGGCCCTGACGCTTTCACCGAAGGAGCCGGGCCTGGTATACAGAGCTACGCGGGCTTTTTGCTCGCTGCGGGAAGTCAGGAGACTAAATACGGCACAAAAGCTAATCCCTGTACTGGCAGGCTACCAGAATATTTTGTGCAAATCTGAACATGTATTTTCACTGTAACAATTTATTGATTGGCTGAGTTGAATAGCCAACTGCTAGAAAAACAGCCAGGAAGTGAGACAGCAGCTCAAAATAAGCATCTTCTAGGTAATTCCTGCCGGGCAACTAAGATGCCATATCTGTGCCTCCAGTCAGGCTACAAACCTTATTCCAACAGCCTGCAAACAGAGCTATCAGCATCTAAAAGAACTCCTCAGCGTCCAAAATTAGGAAGCTATTAACTGGGAACCAAAAAGGTTGGTGTACCTGGAATGATTTAGGTATCCTTAAGCCTCCAGAAGGGCATGAGGGGTCTCTATGATTATTTTTATGTATTCCTGGGGTACGAAAAGGCAGCCCTGGCCCTGCAGGCAGTGAAGGCTGATGGCACTGACTCAGGTGCATGACACGTGGCTGCAGTGGTTACTGCCACGTGCTCGCTGAGCACCCTGCGCCTGCGTGGGGGCCACCAGCCCTCCCAAAGGGACAGCTGCCAGGCACATCATGAAGCCTCTTTTAGCTGCCACCGTTTGCAGCCTGGCATGTTAAGAGGGCCCCAAGTCAGCTCCTATTTGCCTTCGTGCACCGAGCCAAAAGCGGCTATTTCGGGAGCTGCTTCCTGCGGGGTTTGCTCCTCCCTGCATGGCAAACCTGGGGGCAGGCGCTGCTTGGAGGCAGCCGCCAGGACCCTGCGCGCAGGCTGTCTGCAAACCCTCATATCCCTGCAGATCTCTGTGCCGTTACTTAACCCAGCACTCCCGTTTCTGCCGCTGAAGCTGTGCCCGGCTTTTCTGAAGCTGTCCAGGATGCCGATCCCGGCAGGTCATGGGGAGGCCTGAGGAGACACCCCAGAGGTGCCCAGCGCAGGTGCCCAGGGCCGGCTGAGGGAGCAGGGGGACTGCAGGGCTCCCACCGCCGAGCAGGGGCGCCAGGAGCAGGGCAGTAGTGGCCACAGCCTTGACCCATGGATCCGAATGCAGCAGAATGAATTTAAAACACAGGATACATTCTGCCTTGTGCCTGGGGCATTTAGGGTTTGATAAAAGGAGCCCAGAAAGCCTGTATGGTTTGGTGTGAGTCCAGAGAGGATGCGCTGGGAGAGATGGACGCGGGCAGGGCTGCAGCTGCCCTGTAGCAGTGCAATTACAGTGCCAACTTGTCTGCTTTAAAAAGAGTCTAAGTTAATTTTTTTAGGACCTCTGCATTTACTTGCTGAGGAAAAGGGCCAGGGAGAAGCAAGGAAGCGCAGGGACAGTTTGCTTGGTGAGCGATGACTCTCAGCGGCAGGCCTCAGCTGCGGGGATATGTCAGTGCCGACGTATTGCAGGTGACTGTGTCACACTGCTCTGACTTTTGTTCCCAAAGGTAGATGTTATATCGGAGCTGAAATTAGAGTTGTGGCTCCTGGTGACCTAGGCATTCGCTACCTTAGACTCTTGCAGAAAATGTGGGGAGGGCCCGAGCTGCTACTCCCATTGGAAATGAAAATCGCAGCTTGGAAAAGCCCCCTTAAACTTTACCTGCTAATGACGCATATGAGCACATCCTCTCCAGCCGGCTGCTCCCAAACAGCTAATACTACTGTGCATAGCTCTGCTGTTTTTAGCTTCATTTTATTTTCATATCATTTTATTTTAGTTAGCTGGCTGCAGATTGGCTGTTATTTTAGCTCTGAGGCCAGGGAAAGCAGGAATTTGCAAGGATTATTGAGGCTCTCCTAATTGCTGCCTCTATTCAAGTGAACGGGATGTGGTGCATGAGCACGGAGTGGCAGCAGCGTTTCAGTAAGGAGAGGGGAAGCCCAGCTGGTTCACCAGGTGCTACAGGTTCAGGGTGGGGGTACTTCTCCGCAGCTGGCCCCAAGACTGTGCTTTCTCTGGGCTCTTCACCTGGGGAACCCATTTTGCCAAGGCAGGAGCTGCCTGTCTTCACAGCTTTGTGCCCCTGCAGTGCTAGCAGCCCTACAGTCACGCCTAGCCCAGTAGTTAATATCTAACTCCTCTGCGCTGGGCTGTTTTTCCTCCTCTCTCTGCTGTTGTACCAAGGGCTTAAGCGAGACCTGCCTTCTGCTGCTGGTGAATATGCAAGCTATGCTGCGGCCACCCACGCCGCAGGGGTAGGAGCRGGGTAGGCCGACGCTGTTTACTGACGTCTGTAGGAAAGTGCTCGCTCCGGTTTTCACACCAGCGCCTCCTTCCTTATAAGTCCAGAAATGGCTGAAACACATGATTAGAGGAAAAGGCAAATATTACGCACATGCTATCAAGCCTCTTTTTCAAATTTAAAACAAACGCAGATAAACCCAATGGGGTGCGCAGGAAAGACCGAGGGGTTATTGAAAGACCATAGGAGAGCGCTAGTTGCAGAAAACGTATCTAAAAAATCAGCTCTCCGTAGCGTGCTGGAGACTAGGAAAACTCAATAAATGTGCACTCTTCTGCATATGCGTAAAAGGACTCCATTTCACTAGCTAAATACTTCCCTTAACCTTGATAAGGGCTCCGTGTTGGCATTGGTTGTCTCCGGGGGAGTAAAAGCCTACCGCAGTCATGTTTTCCCCGATGTTTTAGTGGTTGGTTTAGCCATGCTGTCATGCTCCACTGCCACGTTGGATATATTTCAGACGAAGTGTAGCAACTTCTGGTTTGTTTAGGCTCCCTTCTGGGGAGGGGGCCTTTGCAGCGGTTCGAGCGTATAGCTAGAAGAGCATTTGAGTACATGCTAAGCTCTCAAAGTGAGGCTGTGGCCCTGTGACRGGGACGGCTGGAGCTCTGCCCAAGGGATCACCAGGGAGTGAGTTCTTACGGGAAACAAGCAAGTCAGAAAGCTCTCTTGGAACTAGCCCAGACAGACCTCAAACCCTTTGCAACACACAAAGTGGAAGAACTTTATATGAGTAGTATTGCTGTGAGCTAGCTGACAGGAATTAATAGACCTGCCTCTATTTCCCTACTTTTTGTTGTTGTTGTTGTTTTTCCTATTTCACAAGTTTGCTTGAATAGATCAAAAAATCTGTACAATGCTGGTGCTTTCCCAGATAGTCATATCCTGCTTTCAAAATGGCAAAAGTTCTTTCCTTTTGAAAGTGCGTCTACTCTAACTCAACAAGAAACTTTTTAATGAAAATGTCCAACTCCCTAAAGCCCTAGCACGCATACCAGACCATCTTCTTTCTGGAAGGTGCATTAGGACCTTAAAAGAGCAGCAGCAGATCAATTAAGAATCAGCCAGTTTTTTGAAAATGGACCTTCTGCTTCCAGTTAATAGTCGCTGCCTATATATATAGTTCTAAATGCATTTTCCTTCCAAATAGCCTCAGGATAAAGAGTAATTCACATTTTAAGCATAATATTTAACTCAAAAAACATCCTTGAAGACCACATTTAATGAAGGAGCAACAAAGGACTTTATTGCAATGTCCCTTCATTTATGGTGAGCCTAGGAACGCAACTGTCAGTTGTTTTTAGGACTGTCCTCGCCGTGTTAAATATATGTACGTCCCACAGCAGTTTAAACAGTGAAAAACAGAGTGTTTATTGCATGCTGCACTGGAGGTAGGCAATGCTGCAACTGTTTTCTTTAAATTAGGAAAACTCTGCGTTATGCCTCTGGATGGTAATGTTGGGTGAGTGATAAACGCTAACAAACACAGGGAGATGTAGGGATAGGGAAGAGCCAAAGCTAGGTGCTTGTAACTTTGCCTAGGTGCCTAAATCAGAACGACCTGCTTTACAGGAACTGGCAACTCTTACTGGCTCCGGTGCCGCTGCAGGCATTATGGAGCTTTACAGGTTTGGATCCTTGTTATTTGCCACAAAATTTGTCCTAGAAAATCATTGCTATGGTCAGAGTCAGAGTCAGCTTGGGAATTTCTGATGATTTTGTTTTGTATGGCATTTCTTTCCAACTGGACTGATGACAGGATGGAGTTATTTTTAATGATTATCAAAGTTCAAAAAAAGGTGATGGAGGGAAATAAACTTTGGTAAAAAAAGTCCAAATTTGATGCTTTCTAACCAAAACTTTCCCCTCCAGCTAAAAACAACTATTACTTTTTAAATATTATTTTATTTTTGAATTATTTAAATATATAGTATAAATTAAAATTATTTGACATAATCAGAATGAAACTTTTTTATATGGTTCAATCCAGTTTGGAGGGACTATTAACTCAAGACTTTTTTCCATTGTTCTTGGGGCAGGGAAACCTTTTGTAATCTCAGACTCCCACAGAGAGGGAAAATGTCCATGATTTCCAAGTACCCAAATAACTGCAGCTCCCCTGCAGCAAGTTATAAACACATTGAGGTGGCTCTTATTTATTCTTGTCCTCAGTGAGCTTCACCAGGTAGAAAGCTGAAGCAAAGACACATTTGCTCCATTTTTGTGCAAACCAGAATAGTTCTGGCCTTTAGGTCAGCTGAAGACAATTTTTGCCTGCAGTAGCACACCTCCCTTTGATTTTAAATCGTGCTAGCAGACCTCCTACTTTCTTTTTGAAGGTAACATGCTGTTCCAGCTTCCCTCTTACCACATTTTCATTTTTAATCTGCTTGCTGAACATGTTTCTTGTAGTCATGGCTGTCTCAATCGGCAAAATTTATCAGAGTGTATCCCTCTTTGGTGAACACTAAGCAATAAATATGATATTGTCCTAACAACACTGAGCTAATGCTGCTAAAAGGATTTATCTGTGTCTGCCAACTTAATTTCAAAAAGGGTTCAGTGACTTCATTTCAAGGGGCAAGTGTCGGCTAGCAAAACCATTCACTTTTTTTCTCCTTTCCTCTCAGAGAAACTTGATCAAGAAAATCTGGCAGGGGGAATGTGCTCCGGTTTCTGTCGCATTGTGGCTGATCAGGAATACAATCCTGTTGATGCTATAGCACAAAAAAAGGCTGATACTTTAAGGGTCTTCATCTTGCAAGCTAGCTCCTATTAGGAGAAGACTGGACAAGCATTGGTGGCCAGATGATGAAAGAGGTTTGTTTTGATTTTCTGAAGAAAGGGGAATTCTCCTGGTTTGCTTAAAAACAAAGCCAAAAGAGACACTGGGAAGGAAGCCAAGGGCAGAAGTTGAAAAGCAGGAAGATGGAGAGCAGATGCCAGCATTTTTCAGCCCTGGGGCCAAGTTGCCATTTGCAGCCCCCCCGGGTGAGCTGCCCATGGCTGTAGCCCCAGCGAGGGGCTGCTGGACGGAAAGTCGGGGCAGACATCACACCAAACGCCCCCCAGCATGTACAGGAGGAAATCCTCAGGGAATAAAAACTGTTATAATGAGGCCAAAACTGTGTGCTTGTTTACTCCTGATTACCATTCCCAGCTTGGCCCTCTCAGCTCCAAGAACATTTAGGCTACAGTCTGTCTGTCAAGATAAAGGTATGTATGGTAACTGCAAGTTATGTATAATATCTGAGACTGACACTGCAACTACTTAATGATCCCATTGCTCCACAGTTCCCTCTTGCTCTCGGGTCTTTGGGGAAGGTGGGCTTCCCTTCCCTTGCTGAGGTCCAGGCGGCCCAAAGCCTTTGGCTTGCACTTTCTCTGTCCCCGTAACCGGACATGACCTTCCTTCCTCCCACCTCCTCCTGCCACCTCGGTGCCGACACTGGGTGTCACAAGCTAATCACCAAACGCCAGCAGCACCGCACCCTTCTCCCTCCCTGCCTTTGGTAAACCACTGCTTCTTTCACACGCCAACAGGCCAAGGCAGCGATAGGACCCGTTTTGCAGCAGTAATTCTTCTGTGAGCTCTTTCCAGCATCAGTGTTTCAGTGGCTAACACATGTACCTTTTCACCATGAGACCTGAGCTTGAGGCCCACAGCCAGCACACTTGTTTCAAAACAGGCACGAGGATGAAGCCGACTGCAGTTTCACAGCAACTCTCCCCGGTGGCTTTCACCTCCCAGTTTAAACCAAAGCCACCTAATGGGCTGACAAGATGAGATAGGAAACTAGCTGTAAAATCAAACCCAGGCTGAAAGCTCTTAAAAAGGGTTTTGTTTACTCAGGTGATTTGCAGCTGTGGTAATTTTTCCCATACCAGTGATTCCACCCTTGTTCTGGGATGTGCTTGGGAGGGTTATTTGCACAGTGCTGCGCTTGG
This sequence comes from Apteryx rowi, assembly GCF_003343035.1. Lineage (NCBI taxonomy): Eukaryota > Metazoa > Chordata > Aves > Apterygiformes > Apterygidae > Apteryx > Apteryx rowi. Next base: position 78,946 of record NW_020449008.1, on the reverse strand, counting down.
TCTGTTTGGTGGCTGTGGGTAGTTAATGCATCTCCAGCAGCCTCGATGGGCTCTCACAGACCTGGCATATCCAGGCTCTGATTTGTGAGCAGTGAGAGCATCATTTGGATTTTTGACAGGTCATTGCCCCCCTTTGAGCACGCAGGCAGCTGTGGCACTTGCAAATCAGCACTTGAAGGCAAATCAAAGCTAGTGCTGGTGCACGCAGAGCTGTAAACTGACAATTCAGGAATGAATTGCAAAATGGCTCAGATGGGCATGCAGTGATCCTAATTCATCTTTTCAGGTAATACATCTCCATGTCTGAGATCCTAATTCAGTGTCCAGACTCAGACTTTACTATTCCTGCTCCAGTAGCCCCAAGGCAGCTAAACCCTGGTGCCAGTCTCTCTTCTGGAGAGACCTCAGGGCTTCTAGGTCCTCTTTGCTAGCTGCTGTCCCCACACGGCATCTGTGTATAGCAGCACTGCAGATACCACACTCATTCTGCCAGCTTTCACTAATGTGGCTGTTTCACCCCTGAGTACCAGAGGCCCAGCCTCACAAGTCCCGTTTTGCCCTCCAGTATGCTGAATCCAGGGGAACACCAGCCCAATGTGTGCTTTTACCCAGTGACTACGTTCAGGACTGAGTCCTTGGGCTCAGCACCAGGGGCTGCTTCTGCCCCATGAAGCTCGGTCCAAGAAGTACTGAAAAGCTGAGGTGGCAGGGGGCCTCAGAAGGTTAGCTGGTCCGACCCCTTGCTCAAAGGAGGGTGAGCATCGACTCCTTCAGAGGCTACTCTCTCTTGGTCATCTAATTTCTGCTCAGTAGGACATTTAAGTGCCTTGAAATCCATTTTAACTTCAAATTAGATCAAGGCCTGTTCTTATAAAAAAACAAATTAACATTATTTCTGAAAAAAAAAGGCAGTTTCAGATTACTTCACTATGGGGAAAACATGTATTTATTTAAAAACCATGTAAAAATTCCCTTTTCTTTTGTGCTAATGTTTTTCATGGGTACATTGTTTTGTAACATATAAGTGATGTGCTGTATCACACAGTCATAAAACCCAGGGCAGGGAGACATCTCTGGAGAGCTCCCATCCAACCCCTGCTCCAGGCAGGATTACCTCTACCTAATCTGTTCCTAATTGTTGTCTAACCTCACTGAAGCTCATTAGGATTGGTTAGATAATCATTTGCCAGAAGTAATTTAGGTAAAACTTCCTCTGGCCTTAGGGTGATTCTGAAACTTCATTGCCTCTCACCGGGTGAGCAGCTCAGCGGTAGGCTTTTAAAAAATACAATAAAATAAAATTCAATTTCACAAGCTCCCAGTCTCCCTGGCTCCTCATTCTCTCCGTGGCTTGTCACCCCTTTCGGTGTGGGGTCTTTAGCCTGCTCCGCGCAGCCCAGCCGCCCACGGCGCCCTGCCGCTGTCACCCCGCCGACCCGGCCGCGGAGCGCTGCGCGCTACGCGCTGCGCGGCCGCCGCTCGCCCGGTRCTTGAGGGATGGCAGCGCTTGGCCGCGGCTAGGGCGCAAAGCGTGTATCAGATCTCAAAGCCTAAACTTGCCGCGGGGGTGAGTAAGAGCGGAATTCCCAGAGCGTGGGGGAGAAGGGGGAGAAAAGAAAAAAATAAAATAAAATAAAAAGATCCTCGCCGCAATTCAAAATGCTCTGTACGAAGCAGAGGGGCGGCGGTGCCCGTGCCGGTGCCGGTGCAGGGAGGGGCCGGCCGGGGCCCGCCCGGGGGCGGCTTCCCACCGGGGAGGGGCCGCCGGTGATGCCCGAGCGGAGGGCAGGGAGCGCCGCCGCCGCCGCCGCCGCCGCCGCC
>NW_020449008.1:17595-77021 GCF_003343035.1 Apteryx rowi | reverse complement strand
CGCCGTGCCGCGGGCGCCGCGCGGGGCTCGGCTTTGCCCGCTAGCCTGCGCTCGGGGCGCCTTCGCCTCCTCTTGTCGCCGGGCCGGCGACCCGGGAAAATGTTTATTTTTCCACGGCAAACTTTTCCATTAGCACAATGCGTTCCTATCCATCACGGTGTCAGGCACCAGCTGTTTCGCAGGCAGCTCTGGGGTGCGTGTTAGAGCTGGCCAGCCTTCAGAGAAACGGCTCCTCTTGCCCCGTCGGTCTCAGCAGTGGGGAGGGCTGCCAGGTCTGGGCTAGGTGGCCCTTGACAGCTAGCAAGGCTGGAGCCGGGAGGGACCCTGGGCTGGCGCTGAGCTGGCTTAATGTACTTGCCATGAGTTATTATAGATCTGGAGGTGATTGGTCCTACCAGTCCACACAGACAAGGAGGTCTCCCTTGCAGCGGTGACGAACCGTTTGGCCGAGGTTTCTGTGGGCGAAGTTTCTCTTGAAGGCCTTCTCAGCTTTTTTCTTACACAGTGTAGATAGCAGTTTCAGAAGGGAGATAACAAAGGTGCAGAGGAACACAGCAGCTGTGTACGTGCAAAGGGAGCTTGCACATTCAGTGCCTGCGTGCTCTGCAGAACGGCAAAGGGCTGAATGCAACTTGAGAAGGACGAGCCAAACACTGAAACTGTAAGTCCAGGTGAATGGCAGCAGCGTAGTGGGAGGAAGAAGGGAAAAGGGTTGGATGGGATGGAGAAATGTGGAACTTCTCTCTGCTTGCTGCTCTTGGGGCCACAGGGGACTGGCTTGGCTGAGAGAGTGGAAACACAGCAGAATTGGTGACAGTAGAGAGTGCAATCAGCAGTCATGTTCCCAGGCAGACGTGCCTTGAAAAAACGTAAGAGTTTGAGCAGGGATAAGGTTCAAAGTCTGAGGAAGAAGGATGGAGACTCACAATAGACTAGCAGCATTGCTTGGTGTGGCAGGAGGGGGAATGCTCCAGCAGAAGAAGTATAAGGAAACATTTTGTAATGTTTTAATACATTGTAACTGTAGTAATCTAGAATCAGTAACATTGGTGAGAGAAGATGAATTTAGAAGCCCTGGCTAGGAATGAACTATCCCAATTAAATCACCATGTTGTTCCCCAGTACGAGGGATTGCTCAAAGTAGTCTAGATGTTTCGCAATCCTGACTGCATCCCACTCGAGCTTCAGCTAGAGCTCTGATGATTTTGTAATGTGCATATGGTTGGTTGTTCTCAGTAAATACCAGGAAATATATTTGTGATGCTTCTCTCTTCTCTAGGAGACATTTTGCATTTGCATGGGTGCAAGACAGTGCTAAGGACAGAGGTTTCCTGTGAAACCTCTACATGAAGTAGAAGCAGCATGACTAGGAAGTGAAGCAGATAAAATGATAGTCTTCTGTAGTGTATTTATGAGTGAAGCTGGTTTGTGATCTATTGCTAGCTTATCGATGAGAAAGCAAGAATAAATTGTAATGGGAGAGTGATGGGAGCAGGGTGCCTGTGTTTGGATTGAAGATGCTTTATAGAAAATACTTTGTCTGTGATATAGGAAGAAATATGCACTGAAAGTGGCTGTGAGTCATTTGTTTTTGAAATGCATCATTGTGGTTTTATTGATGTTGGCTACAATGCCATTGTCCTGTGGATTGTTAAGGATAATGTTAAAATAATAGGAAAACTAAAATTAGACTTCTACCTGGGAATTGAAAGACTAGAGAGGTGGGTAGTAATCTAATGAGAGCAAGCCTGAAAGCTGTACATCTTGAACAGAGCCTGTTTGCAAATGAAAGGACTCGAGGGGAATATTCAGTATCTACAAATGAAAAACAATTATCAGATGACTTTTTTAACCTCCTCCAAGTTAAGGGATGTGATTACTTAATACTTTAATGGTTTCCAGAAGACTTTGGTGTGGATGGGTGGAGCCTGACACAGGTTTTCACAAGGCCAGTGAGATGCTTGGTTAAGATCCCTCGACAGACAAAAAAGGTGTGTTCTGGGTTGGGTGTTGTAATGGATGCTGTGGGGAGTTCACTTGCATTTGGAGATAGCCCTGCTCTTCACAAGCAGAAGGCCTGGTACATTAGTTAGGGTTTAACACTATCTGAAGTCAGTTGTCAAAATTGAATGGAGAGTCCTGGTTTTGCCCTCTATTTCTTGGTTAGTACCAGTGAAGAAAAGGTGCAGCTTTGAAATAAAAGGCTTGGGAGGATGTCTGCTATCATGAGATACCCAGTCTGGTTGATATTTCAGCCTTTTGGTTGAACTTGCTAAGAGTTGTGAGCCTAAGAACTGATGGGGAAAGAAACCCTCTCTTCAAATGGTGACGTGAGCTGCAAGACAAAACTGTAAGCAGAGTCTCAAGGCTCAAACTCCATAGGAGGAGGCAGTGTCTGGAAAGCCATATGTGAAGGCCCTTTTCTTGTTCTCACGCCCCTCATCTGACAACACAGAAATTGCAGTCATCCTTGAAGGCCTGGCAGTCTGATGTGGGCTAATAACAATCTGCCTGTCACGAGCCAGTTTTAGATATGTGGTTCAGGTAGCTGCTGGTGGCTGTGACCCATGTTTTCCTCCTCCCAGGATTTCCACTGGCTCTCAAGGCATTGCCTGCGTCCATTAGACAGTGGCTCTAATGAATTTTTTCACCCTTAGGGATGTCATCGGGCCAAGTCCAGTCGTCATGGACTGTGAAAGCCTTGGTGTGCAATTTGGTGCTACCATTGAACTAAGTTAGGTGCCACTAAAAAGGTGCAGTCTCCTGGCTGCATGTTCTTGCAGCTCTCTTTGTGCCAACACTTGTGCTTGTCTCACTCTGCAGTAGAGCAAAACAAGTTCTGGGAGCTAAATCAGTAAGAAAATCAAATCCTTCAACAGCATGAGCTTTTTGGAGGTTTAGCCCTCTGGATTGTTCAGTGCAAGGTCAGAGGAGTGTCAAGGCCCAGCCTGAGAAGGAACAGAGTGGAGCTGCATACTTTAGCAACACCCAGCCATTGGTTCAGTTTTGATGTGTCATCAAATCATACTTCAATCTGGCAAGAAGTACTTATGAGTAATTCTATTTCCATCTTATTTTTGTTGCATTTAGTATAGAGACAAATCACTATCTGCATGTCACAGTTGCCATATAAAACCGCACAGATGTGAATATTCCATATATAGAGGTGAGACCAGATTAATAGTGTATAGCGTTAAATAAGTCTTGCCATCAGCATTGTTATGGTTTGGATGAAGTTCCAGTACATGATGGTAGGAGAGATTGGGAACACTCCTGTTTCCTTTTCTGGCAGCTCCCCATTAGATGAGCCTAGCTGTAGTATCTTTTAGCTCCCTCAGGGCTGCCCTTTCCATGTTTGTTAAAACTTTGTAGTGCATCTTCTGGCGTTGAGATCTCTTTCTGTGCTCTCCTCTGGGGCTGCATTTTTTTAAAGACACTCCCGTGCAAAGACTTAAAAAAAAAAACTATTTTGTTGGGTCATTCAAATTCCACAACAGATTCACAAATCTTATTTTGGATGGTGCTTTCACTTGGAAACAAGTGTTATGTTAGCAACTGACTTCTTCTCATGTCTCTACTGGCTTTTACAATTATCTTAAGCCAGGGCTGGTAACTCTGCCCAGCATCTTAAGGGAGGTCTGGTGGAACTTCTGATTATAGCATTAAGAATTGCTCTTCTGGGAGCAAGGGGTTAAGTACAATAATGTCACTATTCCTTTTTTTTTTTTTTATAAAACAGAAAATGCACACACTGTATGTTTTTTTCCCCCCAACTCTTTCCAATATAGTTGCACAAAACCTTATACCTGTGTCTTACACAGATGGGAATACCTCCCAATCTTGAATATATTCATTCTTGCAGTGCCTCTGTCAGATAGGAAAGTGCTTCTTCCATATTCACAGGAGAAAGGTGTGTTAGAGACAGAGGAGCAAACACCCAAAGCCTTGAAGAAATTTAGACTTTACAATGATTTCAAATTGGAGGTGAGCTTTTATACTTCAGTGACCTATTCCTTGTCCCATAAAAATCCTCTTACAGAGCAGCAAAATAAATAGAAATCCCCTGAATCTATGTGTAGTGATTTGCTATTGGTTGATCTTTTCTCTCCAGCATATCTTTGGATTTTTACAAACAGAAAGAAAGACACCATCATCCAAACTGATGGAAGGAAAAACCACTATATCTAACAGACTTGAAGTGTTTAATCATTAACATACTTTGAAGTGCACTGTATCTCCTCATGCATTAATGCTGCTTGGATGCCCACTTTCATGAGACAGACCTCACTGCACAAGGGGACAGCATTTTAAGTGGCTTCTTTCTGTGATGCAAGATCTACTCTGCAACCCTTGCATGAGATCTTAGGTAGCAGTGACATTGATGATTTAACAGGGTTTGCCCACTTTCTTTCTGACCAGACTTTGTTCTGACTTACAACTATCTCAGTCTGCTAATATGTGCATGTCCTTCCAAAAAGCTGCTGCTTCGCCAGCCACATTCCAGTATTTTCATGAGCTGTGAGGGTTAAAATACTGTTTAGACTTAAGTTTTATACACTGTTTCCAGCCCTATTACTTATACAATGAGTGTGCATGGCTTTGTACAAACATGCAGTAATACGAAACTGAACTGAAAGCTGTTGGTGGCAAAAAGAGGTGTATCAGTTTGCTAGCAGGTCTACTGCTAGCATCTGTCCCTTTTGTCTATTTGCATTTTCCAGCAGCTTTCCCCAGCCAAATTCTATATCGCCTTTTATTCAAACTATTGACAAGGGTTTGTGTGGTCTGTTTCCTGAAAGCCGAAAGCTACCTGGTATAAAAATGACTCCTCTCAGTTAAAGATGACGCAAATGCTAAGCTCTACAAAAAGCGTTAGGAAACTTTTCCTGACAAAGGGCTGAATAAGACACTCAGATACTATTTTGGGGGAAGGAGAGATACAATTCTGATTGCACATTGTCACTGGGTTCATTGTGAAAGTCCCTCTCTATCCAGATGTCTCTGTAATTCCTCTTACTACCCTTTGTGTCACGCAGTGACGCTACATCCTTCCTCACTATGTCACGCTGCGTTGCTCAGTGCTCCCACCACTATGAAATTTTTCACCATGCCATCCCCCAGGGACCTTTATTCAGCACAGTGAAGCCCAGCACCTGATGTCATGTGGAGTTAGCCCCAAACAGCGGGTCAGGGAGCCGCAGGGGCCTGCGGTGCCCAGGGCCAGGCAGGGGCCCAGGCCAGCCATCCTTGCTCTGCCCATCTCGGTTCCCGAAGCAATCGCCATGGCTGGGCTCGATGGGGCAGGTGGGGAAAGCGTGGAGCAAAGCAACGCGGAGAAGGATGCACTGGGTTAAAGAAGTGAAGGGGATAAGGCCACTGACGGTAGGAAGAATGGAGGTTTGAAAGTGAGGGGTGTGCTTCAAATTACCACAGGCCTTTTTGAATCTGAAGACAGGTTATACCTTTTTGGTGTTTGATCTGTTATACTTTGCAGCTCAAAGTGCTGGCCAGTTTTGCAATACTTAGAACTGGGGACTTTTTGGTAAGTTCTGTTGTTGCACCTATCACATGCTAGTAAATCTAAACACTTGATTTACCTGTTCATAAAATAGGGACAAGAATCTCAGAAAGATACCAGGCTTTAGTGCTTTACTCATATTTATGAAGCTTCCCTAAGACATACTCAAGATCACTTGAGATCCCTGCAAGGACACACAGGCTCTAACAGTTCAGTAAGCAGCCTAAAGACAAATGACAACTTTTCATAAAGGTAAGAAAAAAATTAATCTCCCTAGGGCCTTTTGGGTAACCCGGGCCTCAGGTCTCCCAGAGCAATGAAGGAGAACGTGTCCACCAGAGGAACCTTCCTCCCCGCAGCACGTGTCCCACATCCCATCTCCCACACCTTGGCGGCTGCACTGCAGAGGTGCTGCTTGCACTGGGAGAGAGGAAGATCCCTGAAGGKCTTTAGGGAAACCACAGGTCGGCAATGACTGATTCCACTTCAACACTGTATTCATCTGACCGGGCAGTCAGGCCAGTCACGATTTCAATATTAGGAATCCCTGCTCTTCATCTAGTAACTAAATTCTCTATGTGAATGCTGTGCACAGAGTGACTAGCATTAAACTAAATTTCTTGAAGAAGTGGATTAAAAGGTAGGGTATGGGAAGATCTCTTCTGTAACGCATTCCCATTTTCTAGGCAAAATTGCAATTGTAATTTGAAAGCAATATATTCAAGGAGGTTTAGCATGACCCAGGTATGCACTGGTATGCCCTGGTTGGGTGGATGTGAGCTAAGTGCAAATAGCACATTCTCTTGAAGTATGCAAAAGTAAACAGAATCAAATGCATTGGTTATCTCGTGCTGTTTTGTATGTGCAGTACTAGTAGTTAGGGAAGCCTTAATCGCTGAGAAATTTTAACTTATATTTAATTGGTTTTAAAAGTAAGGGCTTTTTAAATATGTTAACTACAGTACCTGATGTCTGCTTTTGAAAGGCCAGCATGTTTTCCTGTTAGGCCGTGATCATGTGAGTGACTTCATATGTGTTTGCTTTCACAGAGTGTGAAGCATGGTGGCAGGAACTAACAAACACAGCTGCAAACATGAGGCCTTAGGCCCACTTTGCACTGTAGGCTGCCTTATCCCAATGCATTTCTAGGGGCCAGTCTTGACTATAACTCTCTGCGGCATAAAGTTCACAAAGTTATCTGTTCTTGGCAAATGTGCTAAATCTTAAACAGCAAAGGAATAAAAGCTGGAAGAACAGTGCAGAGCAGTGTTACGGTCCTTGGACTGAATGGCATTGCTTTGACACGGCATGCAGACTGTATGTTTGTTTTATTTTTTCTTACTTTGTTTTTGATGAAAGCTTTGTGAGCCTTAATTTTCCTTTGTGTATGAAAGGAAGGAAATGTATTTCTGTCACTGCTCTGAAGCATGGTGCCTGGGACCTGATTTACATAAACATTCAGCAGCTCCTTTTCCTTATACTTAAGGGTGCCTTAACACAAAGTGCAGTGAATCAAACCTGATGGTTATTCTAAATTCCCTTAACTCCAGATTCAAGCTTGATATATTTAGGGGCACCAAATATTAAAGGCCTGCCTTGACAATTCTCCTTTGATACTAGTTTGAGGTTTTAAGGCATTATTCTTGTGACTTCTGTTTCCAGCTGCTTTTGGAGGTAAAGATAGAGATGCGTCTCCTGAAAGCTTGTCAGGGCTTTCCAAGGAAAAGCAAAGCAGCAGCTAAAACCTATAAGTGGAGAGAAATGGATTTATGGATTTGGCCTCCTCCATTAAGCAGCAGCAAAACACCAGGCTGGGAAGTCTCTGAATCTTTCGTAATGTTTATCTGGGAAAACATTCTGGGCTTAACATTAGGGAACATATTTAACAAAGCATTTAAGCCCAACACTTCACCTGACCTGTCTAGAAATGCGTTAGGCTTCTGTTATACCACCTTCAGTGAATTACAGCCCTGTTAGCTTTATGGAAACACTTTCCTGGCATTCTCCGTGCCTTGCTCAGCAAGCAGCGTATTGCTTCAGACATCCTTAACTAAGCCTTGTGGCTGAAAAAGGAGGAGGTACCCAGCAGCATGTGAAGTATGCTCTGTAGAGTGGATGTTGTGACTGATGCTGAGATATGGCACACCATCCTGGAGAGAAAGTACTGTACTAAAGGTATTTTTAAAAAAACAGACAAGCTGATTCCCTGGTGCCTGCACACTTTCATAATAATACCAGGAAGAAATGAGTTGATTTCAGGCAAAAATGCACAGTCTCAACTTTTAAGTCCCAGACACAGTAAACAAACTCAGCAGATCTGTCCCCAGCCCTATGGGTAAGTGCAGTCTGGTTTCTGTGAAGGAGGACCTGGCTCTTGACTCTAGCTGCTGTGGAAACTGCTAGCTGCTAAGTCATTTTGCATTGCCCCAGTAAAGACTTAAAGCACCTCTTTCTGACCAGGTCAGGAAACTCCCTTGCTCAGAACTTATTAAAATTGTCTTTGCTCTTTAGTCACAAAACACCTCTGAACTCAAAGCATAAGTGAATTTTAAGAAAATGCACATGCATATTTCCATTGGTATGGCAATCATGTCTGTGCTTATGGTAATTTCCTCTTGCTTTGTTTTATCCCTGGGAATTACGAGGCGGGACATCACCATCAGGCATCCTGTAGCTGCAGACATGCCAGACACCAGCAGACATGATAGGAAGAAAACGAGCTTTTACTTTAGTGCTAAAGGTGCTTGCAGTGCTCTGGGAGGAGCGTGATTTCCCTGGTGCTTCACTGTTGTTGCTGGAACAGCTGTTGTAAGCTGCTGCATCTATTTACTGCCTGGGATACTTCTCTTCTGTTCTGCTGCTGAGTATCTTGAATGGAAGACAAAATGAGACATGGATATTTCCCCACTGCTCATAAGGGAGAGGTATTTGGGGAGCAATAGTGTTCTTTCCTAAATACCTAAATCCTTCAGTTGTTCCAAAGATTTATGTTACAGTTGAGCTGTTCTCTGGAGGCTCAACTAGCACAAAAAAATTGTTTTTACTTCATAGGGTGAATTTTCTACCTTAGGTTCCTGAATTAATTCCTATTTTGGTGGAAATTTCTCCTTAGTTTGGTTTAGCTGCAACACAAAACCTTGCTCTTGAGCGAAGGGTATACAAATGGGATGGTAGTGCTGGAAGGTGTCCTTACTCTCCCGCTTGCCTGCTAGAGGGTCAGATATTGATCTGGCATGTGCTAAGGATATATTTAGAGTATTCTGATGACAGGCTGGAGCAAATTATTAAATGAGTTCTCTGTAAAATGACACCATCAATAAACTGACAGAAAGTCCTTTGCATTGCAAGTATGTAAATGACAATGTATCACTTATGGTCTCTCATTTTCTCTATTTGTTTAAAGAATATCCATTGTACAGGGAGCATCTGGAAGCAGATGTTACCACAACGAGAAACAAATACATGGGTAAAGAGCCTCGGGGGGTCAGTAAACTTGACCACCTAACTTGTTTTAAAATATGACTGTTTTTGTTTGCACTAGGTAGTGAAGGACTGTTCAACAGCTGATAATCTAAAATGCCTTATTAGCATATTTCTCCTGTGTGGAAAGAAAAATAATAAAGCTAGGGACTTGTCTGTATTTGAACATTGCAAGGTATGCTGTACTGGGCATAAATGGTAGAGTTCCAGTAGCAGGGTGCTGCAGAGGAGCCCTGTGTAGGATGAGGCCATGAAATGCCAGTTCCAGCCAGCTCTGAAACGGATGAAAGCAACCCATTGCCTGCCAATATCTCCACCAGTCAGAGGAGCATATGGTGCCTCTGCTCAAACATATTTAAGAAAGAGTGGTAGCCACTAGGGAGAGAGGAGACACAAAAGGGAGACATATGAGAGGAGACACAAAAGGACACAAATGAGGCTACATGGGAGGATGCACGTGAAGACATAAAAAAAGGAGACACAAAAAGGTGACATGGGGCAGGAGACACAAAAGGATGTGAGGAGATATGCAAGGACACACAAAAGTAGACATGTGAGGAGACACATGAAGAGACACATTTGGAGAAAAGGGAGGAACTGGAGGAGGCACGTAGAAGGGACATTGTTGGGGACACAGCTGGAGACATGCTCTTGGCAGGAGGTGCTCAGAGCCAGAAGGTATGCCTCTGAGGGACTGTGGCCGTGGGTCACTCACGCCAGGGTGGGCACATCCCCGAAGGACTATGACCCATGCCGGAGCAGGGATACCCCTGAGGGGCTGTGAGCTGTGGGTGACCCATGCTGGAGCAGGGACACACATGGGGGATTGCAGCCTGTGGAGACCCCACGCTGGAGCAGGTACAGCCCTGAAGAACCTGCAGCCTGTGGAGGAGCCAGTGCTGGAGCAAAGGAGCAGTAAGAAGCAAGGAGCAGTGGAAGAAAAGAGCAAGAAGCAAGTGGCGGCTTACTGACCTCGACCTCCTGTGCCACCTGTCACCTCACCAAAGGAAATGGGAGGGACTGTGTGTAACACTTGACAAACACAAGGGTAGCTGAGACTAGGAAGGGGTATGAGAGGTGTTGGACTGAAGTTAAGCCTGGGGAAGGGGGAGGACGGGTGTTTTCCTAAGAGTTTGTTTAATTGTTTGTCTTTTTTTTTTTTCCTCAGTACCTAAATCAGTAATTAAAAGTTAATGGTAACTGGCAATAAAATAGGTGGAATTCCCCAAGTCGAGACTGTTCTGCCCTTTACAGTACACTCATTATGCTCTGATATAAATTTGGTTTTAGCCAGGACGTGGCCAAACAGTACAAACCCCATGTGGATATAATCTTCTGGGTAGAGTTTCCCTTCTCCATACGTGAGGGCAGTAACTGGCTTACCCCTGTATCGCTGTGCCTGCACGGTGGCATTTTACAAAGTACAACTTTCTGGAGAAGGGCCAGGACCGGCCAGTTGCAGGTATGACGAGCTGTGATCTTTGAACAACAAGGTTGTGTGGGCAAAAGCTGTAGTATAGACGCAGTCTTATTTGCAGACCCTCGTATTCAGGCTGTAAACATTTCCTTGTGGGACAGGACTGAAGTTAACTATTGCTAGTGAAGTGCTGTTTCTGCAGGATGGAGCTGTGTAGCCGCCTCTTCCCCCAGGCCCAAGCTCTTTGCTGGTGCAAACTATAACTATCCCAAATGCTCCAGGTGTAATGTGGTGAAAAATCTCCCTCCCTCTCTCACTTGCTCCTCTTCCTTACAAGCATAAGTAGAGTCACAGAAAAGAGAGAGAACAGGAGAGGAGATGGCAGGGTCTTGCCATTTCTTTCAACAATGTGGAAAGGAAATGTGTTATCCTTTGACAGTCTCAAGGAAAGGAAAAGGTACAGAGCAGACGGGGAGCTCACTGCGATGTGACTGGTCTCAAGCACTCCAGTACTTGGTGCTACCAGGTGGATGGCATGTCATTTCCTATAAGTAGAGTTCAGAAGATGTGTTGAAAGGTCACAGGATTACAGGCTTTTGTTGAAATGGAGGAAGAACTGAGAGATGAACCTCAAAAGAGTTTTTTTTTCCACTGAAATATAATTAATCTAAAATGGAAAATTCTGTTCTGTTATTAAGCTGACCTGTAGCTCTCTGTAGCAGGCATAATGTAGCTCTCTATTACATTCTGTACATTTTTAGTTTGTCTCATAAAACTCTTCTAATTTTACTGTTGGATTATATTGATTTTATTTCTTTTAAATTCTGCAAAATTTTACCACAAGGGAAATAGGGGTTAAGGCAAGGAAGATATTAAAATGTTTTACATCTCTCAGACAATTTCATATCAATTCTTTTTTCTTTAGAGAGTATATTTTTTGCGAAACTTTACTGTTTTTCATTATTAAAAGCCTAGCACCATTTAGACTATCCAGGCTCTGAGGAAGGTGTTGGTGCATCAATCACAGCTCCCTTCAATTAGACTGTGCATTGCAGGAGCCTGACGCACCTTATTTCAGGCTGTTACAGAGCAGTTGGACTTTCTGGGAGCTAAATTCAGCTCTGCTCTTCCATCTGCTGTAACATATCTCTTTATGGTAAATCTACACTTCGGACTTCAGGGAACTAAACTTGGTGGCTGGCCAGAACATTCAAACTAGGCTTGTAAAAGCAGAAATAGCACTGTGAATCCCAGCTTGACTGCCTGACAGGAGGGTGTACAGGCATCCCCCTACGCTTGAGCACACTGCTGGAGAAGGCTGGCTCTGTGGGTGGAACGGGTGGGCAAGTGGGAGAATGTGTCTCTTAAAGACCAAAGCACTGCTGTACTGAAGGATTAACAATCATAATGCTTGATTCTCTTTCACAAAGTGTGGTTTTAAATGGTGAAAGAAGGAAAGATAGCCTTTCTCAGTGAAGGAAAGTGTTAAGTATTTTAAGCATAGAGGTCTAAATATAAAATTAAGAGCACTGGCAAGAAGCAAGGTGCAATGTGAAGCAACATAGTAAACACTATCATGTTGTGGAGCTTTGTAGCAAAACATGGGGCACATTAGTTATCAAGGAATAAATGGAAGGGAAAGAAGTACCATTCTGTGATTCTAGGAGCTAAGGCCTCTTGACAGGAAGAGATGGCAGCATTGGTGTTTTAGTTGAATATTCAGTTCTGGGGAAGGATGGGTGGTTCTCCTGTTGGGGACACAAACATCTCAAAAGCAGGTGTTCCATGCATTGTCAGGTGCCAAAGATCTAAGACTGATAGTGTGCCAGCAAACTGGAGGACAAAGAAGAATCCAAAATCATTGTCTCCAGGATTATTCTTGTACATGTCTGATTTAAAAATAATATCCTGATGAAGGTAAAATGGAACAAATGCAGTATTTGCTTACAAGTGGCAAGTACAGTGTACGTTCATTCAGGGAACTGAGGGTCACTCTTGGTTTGTGATAAACAGGAGAGGTTAGGCCTTGTTTTGTGTTTGAAGGAGAGCAATCCGAACATGTGCTGTGGTTTCTGATGAGGGCCTGCAGGCCCTGTGACAAGACGGAGAAGCCAGGAGACTGCTTTAGAAATGACCAAAGGGGATGATCGAAGCATGCTGGGATGAGGGGAAGTGAAGAGAGTGCAGCATGTGGCTCTGCCGTAGTCCTGCACTGTGGCTGGTGGTGTGTTGCCTTGTCTGTCAATGCCTTTTTCTTCTTTCCTCCCCTTCAGATCACAACGCTTGTGTTGGGAGAGCAGGCTCTGATGGGAGCGAGGATGCTCAGGATGCCCAGCTGTCTGCTAAAACTGACCAGAGTGATGCTGAACCACAGGCTCGGGGCCCTGTTCATCATCGTCTTTAAGTTCTTGTCCTTTGCCTCCATCCTGTTGTACTGGAGAATCACGGAGGACCCGAAGGTCAGGGGCCAGGTCTACAGCTTGCCTGTTGAGATCCGCTGTGCTCGCTCTGTGCCGTCTCCCCCCCGTGCCGCTGCTGGTGGGCCCCCTCCTCCCCCGGGGGACGTGTTTTTTGTGGAGACCTCAGAGCGAACCAACCCAAATTACCTGTTCATGTGCTCTGTGGAATCGGCGGCTCGGACACACCCTGGGACGAGGGTTGTGGTGCTCATGAAAGGCTTGGCAAACAGAAACACCTCGCTACCCAGCCACTGGGGCTTCTCGTTACTGAGCTGCTTCCCCAATGTGGAAATCCGGCCCCTGGACTTGCAGGAGCTTTTCTCTGGGACGCCCCTTGCAGAGTGGTATTTGCAGGCTCAGCAACGCTGGGAGCCTTATTTCTTACCCATCCTGTCTGACGCCTGCAGAATTGCCATCATGTGGAAATTTGGTGGCATCTACCTGGACACAGACTTCATTGTGCTTAAGAACTTAAAGAACCTCACCAATGTGCTCGGTACCCAGTCCAAGTATGTGCTGAATGGGGCCTTCTTGTCCTTTAAGCCCAAACACAAGTTCATGGAGCTTTGCATGCAGGACTTTGTGGAGAACTACAACAGCTGGATTTGGGGGCATCAGGGCCCACAGCTCCTAACACGTGTCTTCAAGAAGTGGTGCTCCATCAGGAGTCTTAGGAGCAGTAGGAGCTGCAAAGGGGTGAGTGCTCTGCCCCGGGAGGCTTTTTATCCCATCCGGTGGCAGGACTGGAAGAAGTACTTTGAAGTGGTCAGCTCCTCAGAGCTTCATCACCTCTTCAAGAACACCTATGCGGTGCATGTATGGAACAAGAAGAGCCAAGGGACAAGGCTAGAGATCACATCCAAGGCTTTGCTGGCTCAGCTGCATTCTCACTTCTGCCCTGCCACGTACGACATCATGAAGAAGGATGCTGGACGGCAGTGACTCAAGGGTCAGCTAAGAGACATCACCTTAGAGTCCCAACCCTCCAGCTGTTCCAGCACAAATGAACCTTCCGGTGAAGAGAGGTGGTGGGAGTTGAGAATAAAAGCCATTTGCATGGCGCAGAGGTGGAGACCATAGTTTCAACCAACTATGTGCTGCTCTTTGCCTTGACTTTAACTGCCTGGCGGCAACATTTTGTTTCTGTGCAGGATCTTTCTGCTGCTCTGCTTGGTCAGATAGAGAGGTCTCAAGAGGGTAGTGAGGCCTGGACCACTTGTGGCAGCCTCTGTCAGCCCCTTTCTGTGTCTGTAAACCTGGAAGGAGCCTTTGCAGAAATGCTCATCGCAGCCTTTGTCACTGTCAACTCTCAGGACTTCTCAAGTGCAGTCCTCAAAGCAGTGAAGGGGTGGGAGAGCAGAGAACAGGAGCTAAGGAGGGAGTTAAAGGTGTGCTAGAGAAGGTAGCCTGAGAAAAATGAGGGGAAAGATGGAGAAGAATGAAAGGGGAAGTGGCTAAAGCAACTCTTTTTTTCTCTTCAGTTCCCTTTCCTTCTGAAGACTGTTTGGTGGAGGGGAGCTCCTCGTGCCCTGTTTGAACAGGATGCAGGATGCTGGAGTCTCTGCTTAGCTTTGTAGATCTAAAGACCTGCTTGGAAATTTGGAGTGTATCAGAACTTGAGGATTTGGCCAGCTCATCAAATTGCAGGATCTTATGGGCAGCAGTGTTTTATTTTGTAGTGATGGTGAATTAAAACCCTGCAATGAGCAGGAGAGCTCACCCGAATCACACTTTAAATTGCACCCAACACAGGAAGATTTGAACTATCTTTTACACTGAGTTTGTCTGTGTGACCAAATGCCCATAACTGTGTCTAAGCTGCACCAGAGCTTTCAGTACTTGGACTGACCCCAGAGGAATGAGATGATACTTCCAAGCATTTGCAAGGATACAGAGATCTTGGTAGGGAACCTGTGCTATCTAAATTCAAGTTCAGGAGCTGAGTTGTTTATGGAGGATCTCTTCAAGTAGCCTGGACCACTCCTGCAATTCGCGGTCCAGGAATACAAATTTCTCCTGGGAGTTCTTGAGAAATGCAGTGCAAAGCTTTATTCTTTTTCCTCAACTATATTCCTGAACTGCGATGAAGAAAGTTAGCTCATCTCTCTTACAGTCCTCTTGTGCCTTTGGGAGTTCCCACCACAGAGGCTAGTTTGTTGGACAAACCATGGGAGAAACTCTGTCCCTTCCTTTGGTGCCCAAAGGGACGTATGGATGCTCTTACAGTTCTTTGTTTGAAAATGATGAAGAAAGAGCAGTGAGAAATGAGAGTAAGGCAGAGACCATCAGCCTTGGCACATCTGTACCCCACCACGATCTATGGCGGGTCGCTCAGGCAGATGAACTTGGCACTGTAATGGCGTTAATGTGGATGAGCAGAGCATCAGCTATCCCCTCTCCTACACTACTCAGAGATGATAATCTCATTGTAAAATCTTTTCTGCCTTCAGTGTGTGAGTCTTCGTACCCCTAGGAACAGCAGTTGAATGGTCCGATGGCCGCCTTGATGACCAGGCATTGGTCAGATCTCCAATGTCATCTGATCCTGAAACGAAAGCTTTTTCAGTGGTGCTTCCTGCAAGTCCTCCGAGTGTGACTCAGATGATTTCTAGGACTGCAGTTTTCTCAGACTTGTTTTCCTCTCTGTTTTGCTTCCCATCAGATATAAACAATGTGAGGTTTGCTCAGCTTAGTCAAGCCAACGAGCAAAAAAGTAGACAACTGTGCATGCAAGGACAGAATCTCTCTATGTGTCTCAGGTTTATTTGACTCTTCTTAGATGACAAAAAAAGAGAAAGCCAGATTGCCTGTCACTTTTAGAAAACAGTTCCCTGTTCCCCAGGGGACAGGGCTGTGGGTGCTTAGGAGAGCTTGCACCTTTTGGATTTTTTTGTAAATTGAGCTAGCTGGTGTTGACCCAAGGTCAATGCTGCTTTGATTGAAAGTTATCCACCTGTAAGTTGTGCAGGGCATGCATTCGGGGCACAAGCAGCTACCCTGAAATGGGAAGGTGCTGAGAACCACTTCCTGTCCCCCCGCCCTGCCCACTTGCTTGCACCACATACATGCATGTATGTAGTGCTTCCTCTTAGTTCTGCCCCGCTTTATGCTGCATCCTGGAGATACTTAGGATCTTGAACACCTACAGTTCTCCCAACACTGAGCATCTTTAAGAACCAAGACTTTGTGGGGAAACAGCAAATCTTCCTGGCCATCTAAGTGTGCTTCACCACTCTAAGTGGTAAAAATAGGTACTGTTTTCACTGTTTAGTCTTACTGTTGCTACTCTACTTTTTTCACTGCTTTCTTTAGAGGCAGCTGCAAAACTGTCAGCTCTGACCTGGTGTGTAGTCAATGGGGCATGGTATGTCTTACTGCTGGTTCCTTCTGTTTTGGGACTCGTGCTGGCTAAACAACAGAAATCTCAGCAAGCTAGGAACCCCTACCAGTGGTGGTAAAGTGGTAGCTGCTGATTGTAAAGGCATAATGACAGGAAACTTTACTGTGGCAATACTGTGAACTGATTACAGATGTGTTTGGGACCCACTGCAACGAATATTTGGCTTGATATACCACTGCTTATTCTAAAAAAGTGCCTTTTCGCATATGTGTAGTTGTTTCTTTTTGTTTTTATTTGTTTTTTTCCTGGAGAGTGAATGTTCAGAGGTTTGATAAGGAGAGAATCGAACCAAAGCAACCTGTGGCCTTTTCCCCTTTGCCTTGTGAGAGAAAAATAAATTCTGTTTTTACTATTTCTTCTTTCTACCAAGATGTTCCATTTTGTTCTGCGAGGTATTGGTGGCAGCTCTGAACAATCTGTTAGTTATTATGCAGAAAAGTATTGTCAAATTGTGTCCTCAAGTGACTCAGTAAAATTAGGAGTGTGGAAAGAACTTGGGGTGAGTTTGACATAAGCACATATGGAAGGAGGGTTTTGGGGACCCTGGCTTCCATGCCATCTTTGGGACCTGGGGGGTAGGTGCAGGGGAAAGCACAGTTCTGGTTCCTAGTCCAACAAGGTATCACCCCATCTATCACAAGCAGCAGTCTATGTGAAGTAAGCTATTTTGGTTTTGCTCAGAAGATTTGGATGTTGTGGAACAGGAAACTCCATGAGTGATCGTGTTGCTTTTTCCCTGGGTGATAGACTAGAGCTTCCCTGAGTAGTGACAGTGCCTGTGCTCTTGTAGACCTAAAAGTGGAAAACTTTTGTGGCTGCTGTCTTTTCTTCCACCTGTCCTTCAGAGCCTGATCTAAAAGCCCTGGAGTCCAAGGGAGCATTTTGAGAGGCCATGAAAGGACCAGTGGGCTCTGGTGTACAGAGGAGTTTTCTTGTGACCCCTAGAGTCAAGAACTAGCTTCCCCTGGAGGTGTACAAATATTAAACCATTTGTACAACCACTAACTGCCTGTGCTCTCTTCATTGCTGACATGAAGTCAAGGACAGTGGGAAATGGTGAGAAGGTACTAGTTGTTTCTTGCCCTGTCTCCTGTGCCCTTGAGCTCATGAAGGTGAGTTGGGGCCCAGGTGTGCAGTACAGCAAGGAGAGAAGCAGGGGGTTGGGTTGGAGATGCAGAGTAGGACAGTGCCACAGAAGAGGAGTAAGGAAGGATCAATAAAGTCATCCTGGACCTGGTCTCCCGGGAAGACACTGAATGATGATTACATTCCCTGTGCTGGCTGAGAGCACTGCTGTGCCATGGCAAGGTCTCGGATGGGCAGTAAGAAGTAATTCTCTGACTGGCTCTTTCTTACCATCCTGTCCTCTTCCCTGTTTCTTTCACCTTGTCCCCCAAAATGTGTAGTCCCAGGCAGGCTGTGGTATAAAAGAGGCTATGAGCCCTTATCGAGGGAAGGTGCAGTTAACTGCCCTCATCACGTGAGTGCTGGGAGCTGAGGCTGAGCTGGGGCTGGTTTGTCCTCAGGAGAGAAAAGGAAAAACTAAGCTCTCCACATGCTCTGTTTGGAAATGCCATTTGTGAACACCTGCACTCTATTCTTTCATTTGTGCTTCAGGTTCATCTCTCTCTCAAACATTTTTGACCTTTCCCAGCCTGCCCTGGGCTGTTGATCTCTCTAGTGTCTTCTTTGCAGATGTGCCTGAAACTCCAGATGAAAAGACTTGGTCCCAAAGAGAAAACTACAGGATGAAGCTGCACCCTGCCATTACAGCTCAGGCTGAGAACTTGACCTTTAACTTTGTGTATAATGTTGGAGCCAAACAGCAGCTGCCATGGCTAAGCAGTCTGTTGGTAGATGTACGAGAAGCAAGAAAATACCCTTCACAAAGTGGAAACTGTGTCCAGCGGAAAATTAGGCAGGCCAGTAAAATCTGGCAAGTTTAATATAAAAGCTTCATAAGGCTGTTGAAAAAAATAATTTGAAAAAGAGTTTTCAAAACCTACTAACAAATTTCCAAAAGGTAAAGCTACTAACATTTTTCTTCTTTTTCCCAAACACAGAAGAAATGGGAAGCCTGCCAGAGTGGCGGCAGTTCAAAAGAAGATGATGGATTAAGAAGGGAGTTCATAGGCCAGTCTGAAGCAGAACCAAAATGAATTTCTGTATCTGGTTATAGATGTGAGGAATTTGGGGATGTTTCTCTATACTGTAACCCCTTTGTTACAGATGCATGCCATGGTCCCTTGCACATCACAGTGTCCGTGGAACAGATGTCAGGACTGAATGGACAGACAAATGATGGGACCTGATGGGATGCACAAGTGCTGAGGGAGCTGGCTGATGTCATTGGGAGGCCACTCTTTTTTATCTTTAAAGGTCATGGAGATAAGGGGAGGCAGAAGGAAGCAAATGTCACCCCTATCTTGCTGGTCTTCAAGATGGGCAAGAAGGAAGATCCAGGGAATTACAGGCCAGTCAGTGTCACCTTGATCCCTGGGAAGGTAATGTAGCAAATCCTCCTGGAAGCCATTTTCAAACATGCTAAGGACAAGAAGGTGATTGGGAGTAGTCAGCATGGATTTATGAAGGGGAAGTCATGCTTGACCAACCTGATAGCCTTCTATGAGGAAATGACCAGCTCAGTGGATGAAGGGAGAGAGTGGATGTGATTTACCTCAACTTTATCAAGACTTTTACACTGTCTCCCATAACATCTTCATAGATAAGCTGATGAAATGTGGACTAGATACACGTAAAGTGAGGTGGATCAAAAACTGGCCAAACTTCTGAGCTCAAAGGATTGTGAACAGCAGCACAAAGTCCAGTGGAGGCCAGTGGTGTTCCCCAGGGTTCAATAATGAAGTCAATACTGTTTACCATCTTCATTAATGACCTGGATAATGGGACACAGTGCATCCTCAGCAAGTTTGCAAATGATGCAAAACTGAGAAGATTGGTAGATAGACAGGATGGTTGTGCCACCACTAAGAGGCCCCTTGATAGGCTGGAGAAATGGACTGACAGGAATCTCGTGAAGTTCAGCAAAGGGAAATGCAAAGTCTTGCACTTAGGGAGGAACAAACCCATGCACCAGTACATGCTGGGGGCCAACCAACTCAAGAGCAGAGAAGGACCTGGGGTCCTGGTGGACAACAAGTTGACCGTGAGCCAGCAATGTGCCCTTGTGGCAAAGAAGACCAATGTCCTCCTAGGCTGCATTAGGAAGAGCTCAGTCAGCAGGTCAAGGGAAGTGATCCTTCCCCTCTACTCAGCACTGGCAAGGCCGCATCTGGAGTGCTGGGTCCATGTCTAGGCTCCCCAGAACAAGAAAGACATGGACTTACTGGAGTGAGTCCCACAAAAGGCCACAAAGATGATTAAGGGATTGGAGCATCTAATATATGGAGGAGAGGCTGAGAGAGCTGGGAGTGTTTAGCCTGGAGAAGAGCAGGCTCGGGGGGATCTTATCAATGTGTATAAATACATGATGGGGTGCAGTAAAGAAGACAAACCAGTCTCTTCTCAGTGGTGCCCAGTGACAGGATGAGCGGCAATGGGCACAAATTGAAACACATGAAATTCTACTTAAACATAAGAAAAAACATTTTTACTGTGCAGGTGGTGAATCACTGGAACAGGTTGCCCAATGAGGTTGTGGAGACCCTCCTTGGACACTCAAAACCCGACTGCACAAAGTCCTGAGCAACCTGCTGTAGTTTACTTTGTTTTGAGCAGGAGGGTCAGACTAGATGATCTCCAGAGGTCCCTTCCAACCTCAGTTATTCTGTGATTCTCTGACTAGATGGTAGTTATCTCAAGGTCTGGAGAGCTCCAACGATGAAACAGCTGGGAATAGCTATAGGTTCTTTTGTAAGAATTTCCCCACTGTTGGCATCTTATTAGTCAGTCTGTGGTGCTGCAGCGTTTAGAAGGATTTGAGGCAGGGGGGAATGAGTCTAGGAAGCTACAGACCAGTAGGTCTGACATTTGTTGCAAGCAGCTGAGTAGAAACTGTAGTAAACCCTAAACTTGATGGATGTAGGTATAAAGGTGGTATTTTGTGAATGAGTCAACATGGCTCGAGAACATCAAGCAGCCAGCAAGCACGGGGATAAGAAGGTACTCTGTAAGTAAATAAGGGCCACCTGAATTTGGAGAAGTGTTTCAATGAAGTATCTGACATAAGAGGGAGGATTCCCAAATGGATTTGTAATTGCTCAGAAGAAGCGTGCGTTCAAAGGAGTATTCAGGACTGGGGTCTTGGTGTGAGAGTAAGGAGTTCTATGAAACTCCCAGCTCAGTTCTCGTGACAGCCTCCCAGACAGTGTGAACACCAGAAATTCTTAGCAAAGGAGTAGAAAAGAAGACAGCAACTGGTTTCCTGCCACAATATAAAGCTTATCAATAGTGGACTCCCTTTCTTGTCTCGTCTTGTCTGGTCCTGTCTCATCTCATCTCGTCTCATCTCGTCTCGTCTCGTCTCTTCTCTTTTCACTCCACTCCGCTCCACTCCACTCCTCTCCACTCTAATTTGTATTTAGATGAGTTCTTCAGTTTGGTTCACACCACAGCTGCACAATGCATGTATCAGCCACCATATTAGATGAACATATGATGTCCTCTTTGATTAGCTTATTTTCTCCATGTGTTCAGACTGCCACCTTTCACCATTTCTTTTCACAAAAATGAAGTGCAAGAGCACAGACATATAGGCACTCTCAGAGATAGAAATCTCTTCAAAATCCTGTTCAGCCAAGCAGTGACCACTGTACCATCTCAGAAGCAGAAAAAGGTAAGTAATATTCGCAGTTTCTGTGCAATGGGACTTATGTTTTCAGAGAAATATAGAGCTAAACTTCCTGTATTTGTTATGTAACAGAAATGGCTGGCCTTAAAATGTTCTTTTATCTCCTATAACAGTAGAAATTTATTTCTAAATATCTAGAAGTGTGACTATATTAAAAGCTTCTCCTCTTACTAAAACTATGTGTGTAACCTTGAGGCTTGCTCACTGTTAGATCAGACCTGTGCCTTTCTGCCTTCTCTACAGCAGAGGTTCTGTCCCCTCAGGCCTGCTTTCTCTTCTATAGTTTACTAAGCTAAAAATGATTTACAGGGTTCATCAGGATATAATGTGGAGGGAGAGAGAAATGGGTGTGTAAAAGGCAGGGTGCTTTTTCCTGACTGTAACACCCACAGTATGTGTTGGTGTTTTTCTGCAGGAGAAGAAAATGTTCTGGGAATCCAGGGATAATGCTTTGTGTATCAGCTGCCTCTCTGTCCCGAAAACCCCAGTGCCAATGGAGAGCGGTGACTCCATGCTGTTGCGTTTAGAAACCTACCAATGGAGGCTACAGCTCATTTTCTGGCTGGGTGGAGAGTTTGGTTCATGATCCAGTTCCAGTAACCAGGGGTGAATGACTGATGGGACAGTGCTGGTTGGGTTTTCAATCTATTTCCCTTTCTCTTTGGTTACATAGTAAAGATTTTTCTGTTTCCTGAAGCTCTCTGTTCTGGGACATGGAGATGGCCCATCTCCCTTTGGATTCAGAGAGGGAGCAGAGGGAGGTGGGAAAAATGCCACAGTCCTCCCTGCTGCTTCTGCCTCATTTTTTGTGTGCGCTTTGAGGCCCCAGTGGTGGGCCAGGATGTGCTGGTACTGCTTTCCTTAAAGTTGAGGGGAGGCTAGAGTAGACTAGCTAATGCTAGTGCTGGGAGCATGGCTGAAATTACTTTTTTTTGTTGTTATTGCTGTCTTGTTAATAAACTCCCTCCCCCTCTTTGGGAGGAGAAAGAGAGGAGTAAGGGTAGGGTGGAGGGGGAATTGCTTATCAGCCTTGTCTTTCCCATCACTAGACAATCCCACTGGCAGAACTGAGCAAGCCACAGACAGCATGGCCTTGATGGTGACACTTGGATTAGCCAGCACCATGTACCAGATGAAGTTTAAGTGATAACTTGGCAAGAGAACAGGGAGGGAAAGCAGGCTCGAACCTCTCCTTACCTAGGCAGTTCTCACTGTCTGCATCTGCCTCCAAAGCTGTCTTGTGTCATTCTCCTGTTACTATCCATCCATGCAGCTACAGCACCACACTGTGAAGAGTGGACCAGGCTCTCTATAGGGGTGTGCTTGACTTCTAAAGGCAGGAAATGCTGTTTTAACACCCTAGTAGCTGAGACTCCTTGATAGGAACAGATGAGAGCACTGGGAATTTAGATAAGTATTTGGTTTTGGGGAAGTATGGGTTGTGTATCAGGAGAAAAAACTCAGTGAGGCAGCTGTTCCAAACACTGTCTGGTGCCAAAGCTCCAGGAATATTAATAAAGAGCATTCCCATTTCATCATTCTTAGGGTTTTTCCCATATTTGTCTCATGTCCGGAAAGACCTGAAATTACAGAAGATGTTAGATAAGGTCTCTCATGCTGTTTCCACTAATTGTTGCGCACCAGCATAAGTGCCTGCCATTTGTCTGTCAAATGCAGTATTTGCTTACAAGTGGCAAGTACAGTGTACGTTCATTCAGGGAACTGAGGGTCACTCTTGGTTTGTGATAAACAGGAGAGGTTAGGCCTTGTTTTGTGTTTGAAGGAGAGCAATCCGAACATGTGCTGTGGTTTCTGATGAGGGCCTGCAGGCCCTGTGACAAGACGGAGAAGCCAGGAGACTGCTTTAGAAATGACCAAAGGGGATGATCGAAGCATGCTGGGATGAGGGGAAGTGAAGAGAGTGCAGCATGTGGCTCTGCCGTAGTCCTGCACTGTGGCTGGTGGTGYGTTGCCTTGTCTGTCAATGCCTTTTTCTTCTTTCCTCCCCTTCAGATCACAACGCTTGTGTTGGGAGAGCAGGCTCTGATGGGAGCGAGGATGCTCAGGATGCCCAGCTGTCTGCTAAAACTGACCAGAGTGATGCTGAACCACAGGCTCGGGGCCCTGTTCATCATCGTCTTTAAGTTCTTGTCCTTTGCCTCCATCCTGTTGTACTGGAGAATCACGGAGGACTCGAAGGTCAGGGGCCAGGTCTACAGCTTGCCTGTTGAGATCCGCTGTGCTCGCTCTGTGCCGTCTCCCCCCCGTGCCGCTGCTGGTGGGCCCCCTCCTCCCCCGGGGGACGTGTTTTTTGTGGAGACCTCAGAGCGAACCAACCCAAATTACCTGTTCATGTGCTCTGTGGAATCGGCGGCTCGGACACACCCTGGGACGAGGGTTGTGGTGCTCATGAAAGGCTTGGCAAACAGAAACACCTCGCTACCCAGCCACTGGGGCTTCTCGTTACTGAGCTGCTTCCCCAATGTGGAAATCCAGCCCCTGGACTTGCAGGAGGACAAACTGCATAACAGGTCTGAAAAGTCTCTCATGTGTTTTATTTAACAGGCAGTTCACTTAAAAAGCAAGAGCTGCAGAAAGCCTTGCTTGCTCTGCAATATTTTCATGTATTAGAAGTGAATGCCAACCAGAGCTATAGGACACAGTTTAGAGAAGCTTAGAGCCAAATATCTGAGTAGTAAAAATACTTACAGCTCATCGAGTTTTGGGAGAGATTGGGAGTATATGAACATTTCTTTAAGTAACCTGAAATATTTTTAATCTCTGCTCAGCTCACTGTAAAGTTTTTCTTGCTTTCCAAAGGGTACTTTATTTCAAATAATTTTTTCTACTGTTTTACATTCCATAGCAACAGTCTTTTTCTGATCCTCTTTGGGAAAATAAATAGCCAAAAGCAGTTCTCTTACCAGTGTGGGGAAAGAAGAACAATACTCTCCAGCTGAGTCAGTGCTCGGAAGCAGATGTGTCTACTATGTGTTATCTAAATTGCACATCTGATAACACCTGAATAACAAGTGTTGCTGTGACATCTGAGAATGTATTTTGGCTGCAGAATACCATTTGTCCAGATTGCAGCTGATGTAAAACAGTTGGCGGACTGTCAGTGATTAGGAAATATTTCCCTGTGGTTTATTTGCCTCTTATTATTAGATAATAAAATAATGGGCACCTCACAGTGACAGAGCCTGAATTTAATTTACACCAAATCTTTTCCTCCCAGCTAGAATTGTAAATTTTATGACTAATTAATTTACTCCTGTAAGTATTTGTATTTGAAATCTGAGACCTTGTGTTGTCGTTTCTGTCAAGAGTGTGGTTTGACATTTTAAACTTTTTCTTAGTCTTATGTATTATTTGCTTGATTTTAGAGGGGTTCTTCTGTAGAAGCATTTCCATCAAATGTTAGGACTAGGCTTTGAAAGACCAGGATAAGCGAAGATAGAGGGTGCTCAAATGTACAGCTTGTCATGCATTTCTTTAACTCTCATTTCAGCCTGGATTCCAGTTGCATACTGGATATTGACACCTCTATACAGTAACTTGCCATGGTTTGGATACGGAAAAATGATCCAGTCAGCAATGGTATGATCTTCTGTTTTATGTCTGAATTACTTCTTCTCTGTCCTTACTCTGTACTTGCCATTTCTTCACTACATAGAAATTCCACTGCATTTGCAGCACTGTACATGTGGGCAGCTCTTCTCCCGGAAGGAGTGCACATACCAGCAACCGTTTTAGGAGTTACATCAGCACATACATGTATGTGTCCCAGTGGTGAACGTGGCAGAACAGGTCTGTGGTTTCTAGACTCAGATCTTTCTTCTTTTAACCTCCAGTGCATTTCCTACAAAAAAACCTTCCAAAAATCTATTTGTATTTTATTGTACAATTGACAGAATCCTGGAGATCACAATCAGTGGGCATATTTCTTGATTAAAAGCTTCCCGTCAGAAGCACATGAGCATATCGAATGCACCTTGGCAAGGTTAACCACTTTGGCCAGGTGAGCTGCTTAACCGTGTTTGCAGGACAGCCGCATCACCCGGGTCCTCCCAGTGGATGTGGCGCCACCATGCTAGGTGTTGCTTCCACCTGCTCATTTCTCCCCTGCGTTCAGCAGCCCGCCGCTCCTTCAAAACAGGGAGGGCTGGAGGAGGGGAGCAGGCGGCGAAGACAGGGGGGTGCAGGCAGCCTGGTGGCTGCGCCTGAGGAGGAAAGCCGGGGAAGGGCAGCCCGACCTCTGGGCCAGCGGGCTCCGGGCGCCTCCTCTGCCGGCCCGGCCTGGGCAGTGGGGGAAGAGGGGCGCCGCTCGCCATGGCCGAGGCTGAGTTTGGGCCTTGCCAGTCCCCCACCTTCTCCCACAAATATTTTTCCGCGGGGCAACGGTGGTTAGTCAGACTTTGCCGGACGAGGGGACGCGGCCAGGATGGGGGTTGGAGGGCAGCACAGCCGTGGGGACGGTGCCTTGCTCCCCCTTCTCTGGAATAACCTGGCTCTGGGAGCGGTTCAACTGTGGTAGATACTGGCTGGTTTATTGCTTCGTATTTGATCTTTTTTTTGTTCTCTTGTGTTTTAATTGCATTTGGGGTTTTTTTGTTGTTTTTTTTCAGACTGTGCTGTTTTTCTTGGAAGAGCATCACTCTGAGGCAGAGACAGGATGCCTGTGTCTGTGCTGTAAATTAAATGCAGGCTGTCTGCCTTGCATTAGTCCTCATCTTCATAAGGTCATGCAGGAGACCAAGGGAAGGACCGGTATTTAGTTTGCCTTTGCATGTCAGCAGATTTTGCCCCCCCCTTTTTTCTTTTTTGTTTTTCCTACGCATCTTTTTGGCAGACTCCCACAGCCCTGCCTCTTTGTAGGGGGTGCGTTCTTCATGGAGACTTTGGAGTGAAGCAACCCAAATCTCATCTGCATGTGTCCCCCCAGATTGGCGGCCTGCATTTGCCTTCACACCAGAATAGTCGGCCCCCCTGAAGTGATGGTTCCCATGCCAAACAGGATCATTTTCCATGACAAAACATTGTTGTTTGCCTCTGCTGAGCTGCTACCCCAGAGAGGAAATCYGGCTGATGGACCTGGATGACCTCCTCTTTGTCTGACTGGCACCCACGTCCTCAGCGCAAGGCAAGAGCCACATTTCATAGCCATGCTGTCCAACGTCCAATGCAGTGCAATCAATTTGTGCAAACCTGCAGGCATTTACATAGACACTGGTGGCATCTTCCTTTGGATTTTAAAGAACCCCACCACTGTGCTTGGTGTCCAACTTGGGGATTTACTGACTGACATCTTTCTCATATTAAACCCAAATTCACATACATGGAATTATACATGCTGGGTTTTGTACAGCTTTATCAGGGCCTGTATCATTCAGCTTGTGTTTCAAGAAGATGCATCGTCATGGGTCTCCAAATCCAGAAAAGCTGCAAAGGACTCAGTGCTGTTTCTGAAGCAGCATTTTATTCCACTTTTGCAGAACTGGAAGAAAGTGCTTGAAGCAATCAACTCTACTGAGTTCAGTGAATTCTTAAGAAATATATACGCAACTTTTGGCTGTGTGAGTTAGATCAAGGAGACAGTGTTATAGACAACTAGTAAAATTCTGTTGCATCATCTTTAATCCCAATATTGCCTTTGTATGTAATAATAAGGAAGAATTCACCAGCTATGTAGGTAGATAAACTGAAGAATCTAAATCTTTAACAAAAATGTCCGCTAGAAAGTTCATTTAACTAAGGAAAATGCCTTTCCCAGGCAGCATGAAACAGTAGCAGATAAATACCAGGTTGCCTGAATAAGTTTACAGTACTAACTGAGCAATATCAAATCTACCATCCTGGCTTTGCTAGCTTGTTCATATAAAATTGCCTTTGTGCTACAGTGCTGTAACAGGACATGCAGACTAGAATAACTGTTACCCCACTCTGCTCAGTATAGCCCAACAGTGAGAAGAGAAAAGCTCTGTTATATCGTTACAATGATATGGAGGTCTTCTTAGGCTACAGTTTTACAGTAGCTTAAAGCCAGCTTAAGGACTCCCACGACCAGGTTAAAAATATAGGCCAAGAAAGTTTTGCCATGTTAAGTTCATATCCACAATAGGGATTTGTGGTAACAAAGTGTTATCCACAGCAGAATAAGTTTTGGATTCTTGTAGCTACAAGAGATCTTTTCCTGCAGACCTTTTCATCAGTCCTTTCCTACCAACTAAGTCATGTGCACATCATTTTTCACCATCCAGTACTACGTAGTATGATCTGAACTGGAGCCAGGCCAGTACCTTTGAGGTGGAGGAAACAGTGCAGCAGTCCCTTTATTGGCAAGGTGCTCAGTGAAGCGATCCGTTGGTATGTTGCTTCACAGTCACTTCACTGTGGGATCCTAAGGATCTCATAACAGTGCTGGACCAAGCAATGCTCCCTACTTCATCTATCCACCTTCCTCTATGATCTTTCCATCCATCCCTTCCTACATGATTCCTGAGTTAGCTCAGCAACATCCCACTTAGTCTGCTACTCTCTGGCTGTTTCTGGCTCTGGGAACTGCTGCTTTCAACTATTCCCCATAGGAACGGGATGGTGCAAAAAGCACCTGCTGTCACCAGATCTGATCGAACCAGAGAACAGAAACTAGAGAGGGTAGATCTTACATACTCTATGGGAAGAGGACCTCTTCTGGCCAGCTGGAGAGAGAGCAGTGCTCATTTTTATTCTTCTGCTAAAAGAGATTTGGCACCCGTAATAAAAACAGATCTCTGAGGACATGTCCATGAACTGCGGCTGACAGCATGATTAATCTACAGCAATGAAAACGTAGCAACTGGGCAGAGAGAGATGATGTCTGCGATGAGAGAAAAGTCCACAAAGCAAGCTTAACTTGTGCTCGTCCATGCCTGTGTCTCCCCCTCTGCCACTACTAGCATATCTGTTGATCTTCAGACAGGAAGGTCCCCTCCTACTTTGTGTCCAAAAAGTTGTCATCATTGGCAAGCTGATAACAAGGTGACCAGGCCATGGTTTTATGAGGCCATAAACTACATGGCCTCCTTCTGCTGGGGAAGTGAGCAGCAGAGCTAACTATGTGCCAGGCTGTGCATCTAACAGTTTACATGTAAAGCTAGTAGCATGCTGGATATAGGGCATTCTGGGTTAGCTCTTGTGTTGTTTCAGGGCTGGGGCTCTTACAGCTTCAGATGGGACATTTCCCAAATGAGGGCTGGGAATCGTTCCAAAGAAATTCTTAAACCCAGGTGAAAGCTAATGCTTAGAACTAGAGATAAGACTTGAAGTGGAAGTCCATTGTTCTAGTACATTTCCAGTAACCCCAACCAGTCCTGCAAGTCTGGAAGGATACAAAAATAGCACCAGGCAGAAAGCTCAAGGGTGAACCTGAACCTGAGCTCTGACTTACTTTCTTACCCTGTTGCCTTGTGAGGCTGCTGCTTAGAGCCAGTTCACCAACTGGTGCCAACCTGTTTCTTGAACTCCTGCTGCAGCAGGAGTTACTGCTTATGTGCAGAGGTTTGTCTATGCTGCAGGCACTAACAGCTGTATTGCTGTGCCTGGCTCACCCCCACTCTCCTCTCCTGGCAGTGACTCGTGTGCTCCATAACAGGCAGCACTTTGTCTTGCCACATACTCATTAAGCTAAAAGTACATTAGCTCTTACTGCAAAAGGAGCCAGATCTCTTCCCCTGTGGTACTTAGCCTTGTGATTACCACTGTCTTTACTTTTCTAGAGCCCATCAATCTATATTATCTGTACATATTCAAAATGGAAGTCTATCTGGTGTTTTTCAAGAGCAGCTGAACAATACAATATACTAAGTCCTAATAATGTGTTTTCCAGGAAACAACTCTGACATGTCTAAGAGTGGTGAAGGAGAGACTTCAAGCAAAGAAGCTGAGAAAGTTCCAGTTCTTAATAATTTCGTATGAGGATGAACAAGTAATGAGCTATTTCCTTGTCCTGCACTTCAGTGGCAATATGATACATAAAGACTGTAAGTCTAATATTTGTTCTTCGTCCTGGCAGGAATCTAAATTCTTAGGTGAAGGAAGAGGTACTTCCACTATAATGCTGTAGTTTAAATGGAATATTTAAAATTATTAGAAAAAAATATCAGGTTGGTGTTTCCTCTGTGAACAGTTTTAGTGGGACCATCACTGTTTAGGCTTCATATTTTCAATGGATTTTTCTTATACTAAAAGATTTTAGTTTAAARTTCAAGAAAGAGCAGCAAAGATGATAGCAGCCCTAGGAAAGCAGCTGTATTGCATTACTTACATGCTCATGTTTTACTGAAATGTTTAAAGATGGAAGACAGCAAAGATCAAATCAGGTTCCAACTAAGACTGCATAAGCTGATTTACAGTAATCAGTTCAGGTTCTCATAGCTTTAAGTGATAAAGAGAATCATAAACATAAATTCAGTTATGAGGCTCTCCCTGGAGACTGACCTTTCATTATCCTATGTGGAGAGAACTTTAGGAGGACTTTTTTTTACTGTGCCCTAGCCATTCACTCTCCTTTGTACAAGGGGAAATCATCTGACTAGTATAGGTCACAGATTCTGTAGTCTATAGGGTATTCATAAGTTTCTAGCTTTGGGCCTGGGTTAGAAGAGATGTGGCTTAGAGCCTAGAAAGTCCATGGGCTCACTGTAAGGAAGCTGAAAGCACACACTGCTTTATTTTGTCTTTTCCTCTTTTATAGTTTTCTGCTGTTATG
The DNA here is from genome assembly GCF_003343035.1 of Apteryx rowi. Classification (NCBI taxonomy): domain Eukaryota; kingdom Metazoa; phylum Chordata; class Aves; order Apterygiformes; family Apterygidae; genus Apteryx; species Apteryx rowi. Next base: position 47,188 of record NW_020449008.1, on the reverse strand, counting down.
AAATGCTCTCAGGTACATTTTGGTACTTCTGTTTGTTTGTTTCATCATTTACAATAAGGTTGTCCTGTCTAATGACCTAACAACCTCACCAGGAAGCTGTTTCTTTCTGGAAACGCTTAAAGGTCACACTCTCCCACATTAGTTTCAGAACAACATGCACTAACGAAAGGAAAAGAAGGTGCCTCTTTATCAAGACATAAGGAAATAGCCTGTGTTCTGCTTCATTTCTCAGGTTCTTTAACCTGCACTATTTTGTTACACATTATTATCAGAAACAGAGCAGCAGAGCTGCAGCTCTAGCTCAAAATATATATGCAGACTCTTGCCAGATTTGCTGTTCGTAAGAGTTGGACTTCCTCTGGAAGGCATCAGGAAGAAGTAGGCAGTACACTGCTGAGGCAAGAGAGTGAGAAAAACACTTTTCTTCAGCAAGGTCTCTGCTTAAAGGGGTATTTGAACCCAGCAGCTAAGTGTAAAATGTGATGCAAACCTCCCTCAGTCCTTTGGTCCTGGCAGAACATTCTGTCATTGACTGACTTGATTTTACCAGGCTCACTTCAGGCTGGCTGCAGAGTAGATTGCCTTCCAGGGAAGATAAAAAAAACCTCTCCATACATACACTCCCCTCAGGTCAATTCTTCGTAACAGTGTTCTCAGCATTTGTTTAAATATTCAGGAGGCTTAACTGGCAAAGAAAAATGAAGCTGTAAAAACTCTTGAACAGTCTTCAACTAACAGCTTGCAGGCCTGAAAAACTGTAGCTAATTCTAGAGTCTGTCAAGGTGAAGGCTAGTCATGAACAATAAAAGCTCTTCTAGGTTTAACTTAGGTTTTGGGCATTGTTCCTCACATTCTGAAGCTGTGTACTTTTTATACAGAAGAATTCAAGGAAATGGGTGTTTGTTTTTTTAAAGCAGGAGAGCTCATGTCCTTGTCAGTGCCCTGAAGTGGCTGATAAAAGGCAGTTGGTCTGATAGTTGCTGCTGCTGCCCTCCTGTTGGAGCCCATTTAGTTTGTGATCTACATCCTGGCTCCCTATTCCCATGTCTATGCCTCAGACAGGCCAGTGAGGCCAGTGCTTAAATCCAGGAATGGATAACCAGTTCTTGTGAAATGATGGGATTTGTCAAATGCTTTCCCAAGCTCTGATGTTTTCTCTGTCTTTTCCGTGTGTACCTCATTTCATTTGAATCAAGGGGTTATGGTTTTTGGTTCTGTGATGCTGAAGTGAGAAGGACTTACTGAAGTTTGGCATCGACATGTAGTATCATGCAAACTGATAGAGAGGGTTAGAGTACTGTTCTCCCCAGCTTCCACTTCTGTGGTTGTTACTTCTCTGCTGTCACAGGAGAGATGGTTCAGAGCATAAATTGTACAGTACAGGGTCTCTCTCACTCCAGCTCTGAGCAYAGAAAAATGCTCTTCTCTGTCTTGTCCTTTGGTTGGACAGGGTAGGAGTAGGGATAGCACAAGTTTATGGGAATTGTATGCAAATTACATGTTAATTCCCATGGAAATTACATKACAATTACATTAATTCTCATGGGAATTGCATCTTACACTGCTGCAAACCTATTACCCCTTGTGTGCTCTTCCCTTTCTGAGGCACTTATCTAAAGGGAGGGAACATAAAGTAAAGGAGATAGAGGAATTTAACAGGTTTTAATGCTCTGCCTAGGGATTCCCTGAATGACCCTACCTAGAACTTCTTTGCCCAAGAGATGTTTGGAAGCTAAGGTGTGTTGACCGTATCTTGTTTCTGAGGAGAAGCTGAGGGAACTGCGCTTGTTCAGCCAGGAGAAGAGCAGACTTTGAGGGGACCTGATAGCAGCCTTCCCATACCTATGAAGAAGCTACCAAGAAGATGGAGCTAGCCTCCACTTCTTGAACTTCACCACTCCAGGGTGCCTGGTGGGAGGATGAGAGACAACAGACATAAGAGGTTCAGACTGTATATAAGAAAAACCTTTTTCACCAAAACCCTGGGCAGCCTGGTCTGATTTTACAGCTGACCCTGCTTTGTGCAGTGGGTTGGACTAGAGACCTCCTGAGGTCCCTTCCATCCAGAATTAGCCTATGATCCCATGTTGTCTTTTATTCAGCTGGAATTCGAGGTGGAGGAAGCATCTTCTGCCTTTGGATGAGGAAGTCAGCTTTGAATTTTCTCAGAGAAAGAACAGACTAAAGCCATTGAAGTGTGCAATGGGTTAATTGCTTGATCACGTAACTGCTTCCAGAGCCTGCATGCAGTGTAGGATGGTGCTAGTGGAAGGGCTGCAGCTCTAAGAGTCAGCTAGTTCATCTGCTTCTACATAGGTTGTATTTTAGGACTCTGCCACCCACATGTTGGCATCCACTGCTTGTTAGCTGTTCAGTTCTGTTTCAGATATTTTTCTAACACTCTCTTGACCCAGGCTCTATAGCGTGAAAGGAGCAGCTTCTCAGTTTAGCACTGTAATCCTCTGCTCTTTGGGCCACTTTTTTTGGACATCTTTTGCTGTGCACTGAGACTTGAAAGCAGAATTACACACAGTACACGATTATTGGCTAATACCTATAGCAAATATGCAACTAGGTGAAGCATTAATGTGGTCACCACCCTGGTGCAGGTAGCTGCTGAGTCTCTGCTGGCCAGACAGTTGCCAGCCAGATTGCGAAGCATTGGCATCCCTTACTCCTTGGAATGGGCCATTCCTCAATCTTGTTGAGTTTACATCTTCTGATTCTCTGGGTTTTTTTTTTCTCTCTCTCTCTCTTTTTTTTTTTTTTTTTGCAAGTTACTGATTCAGCAGTTTCACCTCTGTCTTTGTTTCTGCTTACCTTATCTTGCAGGCTGTAGTTTATATGTTCTCTCCCTTAAAGTTCAGCAATGATTTTTCTCATTAAAGCTGAGCCAAGGTTACACATCCACACATCACAAAACTGGCATGTGGCTCACAGATAGCTGAGCTGCACAACACTGGGCTCTGGTTTACAGTCTTCTCCTTGATGGCTGGATATCTTTTGATACTAAGTCATTGTTTTACTCAATATTAGGGCCTAGCAGCCACCAACAGGATTCAGTGTCTTAGTGGCAACACTTACATTTAAATTCTGTCTTGCCCTGCTACTAGGGTTTGTTCAGGGGGTAATTCTTGCATGCACTGTCCTGGTGCACCAGTGTGCTCTTAGCTTTACCTGGCAAGCAGCTTATATTGTGACTGTAGCTAATAGCACTTGTAACGTTAGAAGAACTAYGACATAGTGAAACACAGTATTGAAAAAAAATTGTGTTAACCTTTGGGGACYATCTACCACTTGCCCCCCAAACCCGTCTCACCAGTGATGTGGAGTTGTAGGTTGAACTTTATTTTGTGACTTTGACTATCTCATGTTGGGCATGTTGTGTGATGAGTAAAATTTCTCTTCTTGTTCTGCAGCTCCAGCTGCTTGAGATATAAATATAGGTACTGAAGTGCTACACAAATGTGGCCAGGATCTATCGCTAGCTTAAACTTATTAAACTTGACATTACATTAAATTCTGTTAGAAAGTATTGCATTGCTAGCATTGTATTGTAATAACAACTTCAAACATACAACATATGTTTTGTTAATGTGGAATATTTGTTCTTCACTGACAGCAACATTTTTATACGTATCTTCATCTCACATATTAGATTTATTACACCATCTGGGTGGAGTAACTCTTGTCATTCATCACTATCACAATCTATGCAAATATTAGCAGTTTGTAGTAATAATTGTCATTATTGTATTTGTAGTGCAATTGTAGCTTAGGGACAGACCATCAAGGCTTCAACATCTGGAAATATCCTGCTGCTACTAGAGTCAGACTAATATACCCATAACCATACAAGTGCAATGTGACACTAATATAGATTTATTAACTATAGTGCCAAGGGTCAACAATGGGATAAGTTTATGACTTGCACAGTTCTTTGTAAACAGTTATAATTTTCATTTGTATTTGGTTTTCTAGGACTGTAAAGCTCATAACTGTGCAGCTGTTTGTCAGCTTTTGTAATCACTATCTTTAGTTAATTTTTCATTCTGAGAGTGAAATTCCATTATAAATTCATGTGCCACAATTGTCAAATACCATTTTCACTGGGTCCAAGCTAATGCTATCGAAGTGTTACTGTACAAGAAAATAACAGCATTTGCTAGTATTTTTTGTATTTCACGAAGCTATTGAGCAAGCTCACTTGATTGAGGTTGTGAATGTCTGTTCTTTTGTAAGCTGTTATAGCTCTATCTCAATTCATTCAACAAATTTCTTACTCTATCTAACTGTAATAGCATTACTGACTGTTTTCACTAATCTTAAACTACTGTTTACATGTATTGTATTTAGGGAGACTGAAGCTGAAATGATATTGCCATGACTGGTTTTGTGATTTTCTGCTTGTGACCATTACTTGTGCACCTTATTGGTTCTCTCTTTTCCACGTAAGAGACAATTTTTACATTTTTTTCTATATAACTTAAGTGAGAGGTGATCAGATCTGTGGTAACATTCCCTACAACGATTTTGGGATTAACAGCTATAAAAATGGTCGTATCATTTCTCCCCCCAATCTGTTTATGAGTTCCAGAAACTTGCGAACATCAACCACAAAATCAGAGTAGTTGGAAGACCTCTGACGATCATCTTGTACAGCACCCCTGCTCAAGCAGAATCACCTAGAGCAGGTTGCCCAGGACTGTGTCCAGTCAGGCTTTGAATATCTCCAAGGACAGAGACTCCACAACCTCAGCCACTCGTCCAGTTTTGCATCATTTGCAAACTTGCTGAGAATGCACTCAGTCCCATCATCCAGGTCATTAATGAAGAAATTAAACCGTATTGGGCCCTGTATTGATACCCGGGGAACACCACTAGTGACCAGCCTCCAGCTGGGCTTTGTGCTGCTAATCACAACCCTCTGAGCCTGGCAGTTCAGCCAGTTTTCAATCCATCTCACTGACCATTTATCTAGCCCAAACTTCATCAGATTGTCTATGAGGATGTTATGGGAGACAGTGTCAAAAGTCTTGCTGAGTCGAAATAAATGGCATCCACTGCCCTCCCCTCATCCACCAAATCAGTCATCTCATCACAGAAGGCTATGAGGTTGGCTAAGCATGTTTTCCCCTCTGTAAATCCATCCTGACTACTCCCAATCATCTTGTCCTTCATGTATCTGGAAATGGTTTCCAGGATTAATTGCTCCATCATCTTCCCGGGGATCAAGGTGAGGCTGACCAGCCTGTAACTCCCTGGATCTTCCTTCTTGCCCTTCTTGAAGATAGGAGTGACATTTGTTTTCTTCCAGTCCTCAGGAACCTCTCTTGATCACCATGGTCTTTCCAAGATAATCAAGAGCGACCTCGCAATGACATCAGCCAGCTCCCTCAGCACTCACGGGTGCATCCTGTCAAGTCCCACGGACTTGTATATGTTCAGTTTGTTTAAATCTTCCCTAACCTGATCCTCCTCCACCATGGGCGAGTTTTCCTTGCTCCAGACTTCCCCTCTGGTCTCAGGGGGCAGGGATTTCTGAAGTCTGCTGTTACCAGTAAAGACTGACACGAAGAAAACATTCAGTACCTCTGTCTTTTCTGTGCCCTTCGTCACCAGGTCCCCTGTCCCATTCAGCAGCAGGYCCATATTTTTCCTAGCCTTTCTTTTTCTGCYTATGTACTTGTAGAAGCATTTATTTTTGCCCTTCACATCCCTTGCCAGATTCAATTCCAGATGGACTTTAGCTTTTGCAATCCCATCCCTGCACATTTGAATAGTGTTTCTATATTCTTCCTGGGTCATCTGTCCCTACTTCCGCCTCTTGTACACTTTCTTTTTATGTTTGAGTTTAGTCAGGGACTCCTTGTTCATCCAGGCAGGCCTCCTGCTGCCTTTGCTTGATTTTCTGCTTGTTGGAATGGACCACTCTTGAGCTTGGAGGAGGTGATCCTTGAATATCAACCAGCTCTCTGGATGCCTCTTCTCTTCAGGACCATATCCCATGGGATTCAAGTAGATCCCTGAACAGGATGAAGTCTACTCTCCTGAAGACCATGGTTGTGATCCTACTTTTTGCCTTGCTCCCTGCTCACAGAAACCTGAATGCCACTGTCTCATGGTCATGCAGCCAAGGCTGCCTCTGCCCTTCATATCCCCATCCAGTCCCTCCTTTTCTGTAAGTATGAGGTCTAGCAGAGCACCTCTTCTCATTAGCAGCTGGATCACCTGTGTTAGAAAGTTACCTCTGCTGAAGCCTTAAGTTACACATATTAATGTACATGTTCAGTTGGAGGTGTGTTGTGTCATGTGCATACTTCTGGGCTCCTTGCTGGTTTAATGAATCGTGTGTTTATGCAACTCTGAATGCTTCCAGTAGCATCATTCTTCAGACAGTGGTGCACATCAACTCTAGATGTAATCAAACAGTGTTTCCAAAGCTATGAAACTCACTCCAGGTGAACGGTAATGTTCCTCCCATGACTACACCTGAATATTTACCATTATTTATTCTGATTCAAGATGACCTTCCTTTCTCCTTCCCCACAGATATAAATCTAAGATCACAGGATCACAGAGTTGCATTCTTTGATTCTGCTATGGTTTGCTTGAAGAATCTTCTTACCACATGGAGTGTCTATCCAATACTGTCTTAAGCCATTGGACAAACTGTTTCTAACTATACTAGCAGGTATTTCTACTACTCTTATTTTTATTCCAGGAGAAAACTTATTTCTAAAAAACACATAAAAAGTAAAATTGGATATTACAGGGTTAATTCTGGAAACATAAAGGTGTAGTTAAGTACCAAAGATCTGCTTATAGACAGGTGCCATAGCTGTCCTCTCTATATATTTGCAATATCTTATTTCATGGTCAAATTTGCCCATTTCAGTTGCAATACTTTCTTATTCTCGCCTCAAACATTCACACACGCATGGCCTGCCATTCTTTTCTAAGGTCAGGAGAAAGAGCTCTGAAGTTGTTGCTTTCACCCCTAAATACAAAAAAAGGGATTTGCTGGTGGATCCATCTGTATTTTAATACCTCTCTGTTCTTTCATTGCTAACAGACTGATTAGTCACCTGCTAAATTTGGTATTATCAAAATTTGTCTCTGATATTGTTGTTGGCAATGTGAAAATGCAGATATTTAACTGTTTTCTGGTGGGTCCCAAAAATGCTCCTCCCAGCACTGCTTGTGATCAGGGATGCGGTTCAAGACTGCTAACAGCTACCTGAGTATGCAGTAGTAGTTTACTGGACCTTTTACCTTCTGTTTTTATTACTGCATTTGTATCAAATTTACACATGCCTCCTGGATATTTGTCTATTCATATGACCACATGCTTACTTGACAGGACATCACTAAAGTCAACAGTACTTGATTTATTCTCCTAAAGCTTTTACAGAGTCAGGTGAAATTGCTTCTTCCAAGGCTGATCCAATCTATGTGGATGCGTTTCTACTTCATCCATCATAAACCTAGCTTTCCAATAGTTTGATGGACTAAGGTATTTAAARGTGCAATAAAATTATGCAAAGCAAACACACAGTGATAAGAGAAAGAAAACAAGAAACTAATTAAAGGATCTCACTATATTTTCACTTGGCCTGTAAAGCTAGATTTGGATGTTCATGACATATTCTGGAGGATCTCTGTTGTACCAGATGTCCCCAGCTCAGCCCCAGGCTAAATGCCTCTAGCTCTGGATCCCATGCTAAGGCTGCAACTACCCTTTGCTTCCCCAGGCTCAATGCCTCTAGCTCTGGATCCCATGTTAAGGCTGCAACTACCCTTTGCTTCCCCAGGCTCAATGCCTCTAGCTCTGGATCCCATGCTAAGGCTGCAACCACCCTTTGCTTCCCCAGCAGTACCTTCCTTGATGGGCTCAAGAGATCACATCTGCATTTCTATTTCAACTGCCCTTTTGGCTGCTTGCCCACACAGGGCTTTCTGCCTGGATATTTTTGCATCACAGATGCTGCACACAAGCGATCTCAGCACACTGCTCACTGGTCCTTCATCCATTTATTCTCGTCTCAGTTCCTCACTTTCCTTTTCCAGAGTTCCAGTTTTCTTCCCACAGGTTCTATTTACTGTCCTGAATAGGCAGGTCAAATTACTCAAGACCTTCACAGAGAGGCTAGCAAGAACTTCAACACTTGTCTGATATATGCCTTTGATTTAGTGCTATCCAAGTGGGTTATAAATGCCTTTCATTCTTCTGTCAATTATTTTTTACCTGCAAAAGTTCCTCATTTCCCCATACAGGGTCTTATCTGGATAATTCATTCTCCTAAACTATCCTCTGTATAGAAAAAAAGTCATCATTTCTTTCTGACTGGCAAATAGTCATTCCCATACCTAGGTGTCACAGATGAGTGATGCACTTCACTCGTAAAAGAGAAGCAGCGGTATGTTTTATTGATATAAGACAGTGATTTAACAAAGTTCAATGGCAAATAAGACAGTGGTTTAACGAGATTAGATGGCAAGGTACACTCGGTTATTTACTGTGTAGAGGACAGGGTCAGACAAAATTGTCAAGAAGACCCTCCCGTTGAGTTGTGAGGTTCAGAGTGGATCCCCTTGCTTTCCAAACTCCTTCTCAGAGGAGTCTGGGTGAGGCTGGATCCCATCTTAGTCCCAGACTTGGTCAACGGTTTATGTCTAAGGGATCATGCGTGCAATTAGTCAGAGATATAACTCAGCAAAGTTTCGCAAAGTTCAGCATGCTATTAATCACTTACCGAGGATCTGTCGCAGGTAAGTAACCTTGAGAGGCATCCCTGCTCAAGGGGAGATCCTGGCATGCAGCCCGCTGCCGTGCAGGAGAGCTCAATAGGCTCTGGGCCCTATTTATGGGGGGGGGGGGGGGGGGGATGATTGACTCATAGTCACATTTGCATACTAGATGGATTTTAGTTGGCGCATGATCAATTAGCCCCTGCCAATGTGTTGTTTACGGAGAGGTCAGGTTGGGAGGGGGTGGAGGCAAGAGCACATCCCGGGGGGAAGGCGCACACCGTCACACTAGGTCACAAACCTTAATACAGAACAAGCTAATGTAGTGTCTCTCAAACTCCCACTGCAAGGACACATTTATCTACTAGCACTGCCTTAAATGTCTATCAAGCTGCTTTTTTGCAAGATTTCAGTCCAAAGCTAGAGACATTTATTCTCCACATAAATGGCTATGCACCTGGGACACAGGCAGCTGAACCTCATGAAACTGTGCCCTCAGTTACAGCATTGCTTTGCTTTTCAAGAATACTGTATAAAGGAGATTTTTAATGCAGAGAACTGCAGGAATGATAGTCGAATTGGCCACAAGAGGGCACAGCTGTTGCTTTAAAATGTTGACTATTAAAGACATCTTCCAGAGTGTCTTGCCCAATTCAACAGCCTCTCTAAGCCAGTCTCTCTTGTAACTCTGCATTTAAGCATATTCTGAGGGATATCAAAGAATTACATTCTCAATCCAATGCAGTTAGTAATGGAGGGGAGATATATATTGTGTTTCTCTTACAGGTCACCCTCTTCCAGGGGCCAGTGTGTGAGCCACCCTCTGTTTTCTGCCACTGCTGGGTGAGGTTGAGCTGATGATGTAGGGGCCAAGAAGCTGACCCAAGGCACACACAGAAAGGGAGGGGAGTGGAAAGGTTTTGAGGGCAGAGGATGTACACGGTCTTCTCTGAACACAGAGCTGTGAGGCTTGGGTCTTCTTCCCAACCATCCCAGGGATGTGCACTATGTGCAGGTAGGATCACAGGATGGGCACTGTATACATTCCTTTTAAGACTTGTTTGGACAGCTCATAAGACTGGAAGGAGGATTTCCTCCCTCTACCTGGGATATGTCTGCTGCAATGCTGTTAGTGGCTGTAGTTCCTCTTTCTACACTGTGGGAGCACATGATCACATCTCCAGTTTTCCCAAGGGTCCTTCTATTCATAATTGTTGTGAATTGATAAAATATTTAAATCCTAAATTGACTCTTATTTCTGTTTTCTGTAGACTTAGCAGCTTCCTGCTCAGCAGTTCAGCTTCTCTCCTCCCCACAGTCTAGGGGCTGGGTTTGTTGCTGAGTCCAGGTACAGCCTAGTCAGCTTAAGAGAGAGCAGCCTGGTTGTCAAGTCAAAGAGTGCATTTAACAGCAAGCATGAGCTCTGGACAGCCAAGTCACAAACACCCAGGTAATTGCCCTTCTTGGTCATTTTGGGCAGGTAACCAGTGAGTGCCTAGGTATTCAGGGATCTTTGGGCTTCTCTTTTGCAGTTTTCTTCTTGTACCATTTGATGCAAATCTGAATCCTTAGTCTGTGCCTCTGTTTTTATTATTTGCCCCCCTCCCTCATCTCCCCTTTTGCTTAGCAGGTGTATTTGCTAATGGTTAGATAATATGCTTGCACCTGCTTTCCTGTAATTTTCTGCTTATGTGAAGTTCTATCCAGCTTTATCTGTTAAATCTGCTAATTGCCTAGGCATAAGCTGTAGCAATTAAATCACAGAAGGAGAAAAAAAGGAAAGCCCTTATTCACATCCTTAGTTTATATTCTACATTGCAAACAACATTCACACTTCTGCAGTATACACAGTCACAATTTCCCTGTAAACAACTGATCCCCTCTGGCTAAGTCAGCTGCTTATACCAGTTATGTTCATATTTAGGCCTGGAGTTAAGCCCTTGCATAGAAGACATAATGGCAGAATTATACAGTTCTGATGTAATCATATAAAAACAACTCTACTTGCTTTCAGTATAAACTGAAAATGTAACATTTCATTCTCTGACATCACCAAATGCGTGCCCTAGAAGAATTTGTACAGTTTATTTCTCGCCATTTATTTTTACTACTTGAACTATCACTCAGATCTGATAATGTCTCATAACGGTATCACTCAACGGTGTATATTTTTTCTATTAGGATGGATTTGCCAAGTTCCAGGGACTTCTTACAAGTATCTGCTGTTGCACTTTGAAAAACAGAGGAGTCTAGAAACTCGTGATGCTTGTTTGGCTTCAGGTAAGTTTGTTTTACTTGACTTTCAGTAACATCATCCAATTTTGGTTATTTCCTTTTTTTTTTTTTTTGCTGCTTATAGCTTTGCTACTAAAGAAAATATCAGTGAAGCACATCCCTTAGTCTAGGAACCTCTTTACTCACTGCAGGGCACTCCAGTACCCCTTTAGGGACATCCTGAGCAGATAGGAGCGTGTGGTGATCTGAGAGCATCAGAATGGTTAAAGCCCTTGCATGAGGGAGTTACAAGATATTCCATGGTAACAGGCCTTAGGTCCTTTTCCTTTATACCATGTTTTAGCCTTTTTGTGCTTGGAACAAGGAAAACTTGCTATATGTCAGCCTTTACCTTATGTAATAATGTATGTCGATAGGCTTTACGATTTTTGTTTTGTGCTTTTTCCTTTGCATATTACCATCACTGATTAGGTTAGTAAGGCTCTTAACTTTAGTGTGCAAGTTGATGAAAGTTATATGCAGTATTTTGGAAATGATATACTGTCAGCAAATCTTCATTAGCAGGTTCCTTGATTTGTTGAAGAAACTATTATAGCATGTGAGTCACAGTCAGAGGGTTGCAGCATTTGCCTGTTTCTGAGTGGGCATGAGAAGGAAAAGAATTAAGTTCCTTTCATTAGGTTATTGAATACATTTTGGAAGAACAGGGGCAGGCATATTGACATCAGAGGAAGGACACTGACTATAATGGGAACATAGGTGTCTATACTACAGACTTCTAAAGTTAGGTGAGAGAAAGCCACCTGTGGCTTCCACAAGTAGGCAAAAACCTGGGTAGAGCCAATACAGTGATAGACTTGTAGTTGATCTTAATGATAATAATCACATCTGAATGTTTTTCCTGCATGTCCAGGGCACTGCAGTTGTAAAAATATATTTGAAACTTATGAAATGAGGAGAAAAAAAATCTAAAGCGATTCCCCTTGTGCCAAATCAAAGTTCCTGTCTTGAAGGAAAGGTATACGAAATGTATAATTAATGCTCTCTCAGATATATAGTAGTTAACAAAAAAAGAAAAGTGTGTGTATTTATTTTAATATGGCCTTTTAAAACATTCCATTATCTGCTGAAAAAGTATAGTATTATAATGCATGAAGGAAAGCTGATACAAATTTAATCGAGCCTTTAATATGAGGAGAAGCATATTTCAAGGTGGATCACACACAAAACTGTGGCACACTATTCATTGAACACTTTATTGCAGACCAAAAATGAATGATTTATAAAGTGTTATTAGAAATAAATTGCTAACTTACTCCTCCTTCCAAAAAAAAATATTTCCTGATCACTGTCAGTACAAGTCTTCACTACTGGTGCCAAGGAGTACTGGATAGGCTGTTCCAATGTGCCGTCCATGGCGACAAACGACTATCTGCAGCTCATATTCCTCTATCTTCACTGTTTCATGTATGATGTTTTCTTTAGACAGCAGAAAAACGATGGTGTAAAGGGCAAATTCAAACTCAGGGCTGACACCAATAAAGGTGCTTCCAATTGGCTTTACCAAGCCCTTCCAAGTGAACTGGAGGCTCAAAACTTGGTCATCTTTGTCGGGCTGAAAGCAGAAACAACCGGTGGAATAATCTCCAACAGAGTTGTGACCAGACAGCTACAATTTTAGATTCTGGATTTTAGAAGAAATTGCAGGATTCAGTCACTCTACCATCCAGGGGTTTGCGTCAAGAGTGAGCACTGGGAATGAGGGATGTAAAAGAACTGTTCCAGATGTAAGCCCACAGTTCAGACTCCTTTTAAATTTTATTGGATGTAAGTGGTTCCTGTTTATGGTTCCAGGCCTTGTTTTATCTTTCCCACCTAAAGTAATCTTACACCTCTGAAGACAATAGATAAAAAGCAGTTTAGGCCAGTGCCCTTGCTTTTTTCCTCTATTCCCATTCCCCGAAAGATACCAAAATAGAGTAGACTCCTTTAATATTGAATGCCATTTCAAATGAATTATAGCTGGCATTTTTATAGAAGGCCAAGAAGTAAGTTAGTCTCACAGCTCATAGCGATACTCATTGAGAAGCAGGTGTTACAGATGAGTGTCCAATCCCTTTGAGCTCCTTTGCCTGTCCCAGTCTGGACCTCTCTCTAGCCCATTGCCACAGTGAATCTGTCTCTATTGCAGGTGATCTGTGACTAGAAAGTCTGAAACCTATGCTCTGGAGAGACCAAGATACAGAACTGGCTTCTTTGAGCTTCTGTGATAGATTCAAGGACAATACCTGGAGAGGCACGTGATGTCCCTCACCCTGCCATATCCCTGCTATGCCAGGGTCCTATAGCTGGAGTAGAGCCTTTTCCCTATCCTCTGGAGCATATGTGTTCATTTGTATCCATTAAGCTTCAGCAATGTTGCAGTTCCCTAAACACCAGCACTGCTGTTAGTTTTATGTGCAAAAGGAGCTGGGCTCAAGGGAGTGCTAGTATTTCTTCTGCTTGTATACACCTGGGCAAGATTAGGTTCAAAGCATTTGAGCCTATAGCAGTAGTATCTGTTTGCATGTGTAGTAAGGAATGGCAGAGAGGACCAGCTTCTACTACCTAGGCATTGGAAGTACCTGTGCTCCATTTGGCGCCGTACCTATATCCATGCTCCATTTGGCACTGTAACGGTTCCTCACAGACTGCTCAGCATTCACGCCGGCACATTCGCAATAGCGTAGTGTCACCGGCGGCACCCACAGCACCCACCTCCAATGCCTGGGGGACCCACACTGCACTGGTGAGCTGGCTTCTATGGCACCTGCTAGGCTGCACAGGCAAGACCCCTGGGGCCAGCACAACCTGACCGTGCACAGAAGGACCCTCTAACCAGTAAGAAAATACAACTGAAAAGCTCGCCAGACATACTTTGGCATCCCATGCTTTCGCTGGGTACTAGAAAGATCCCTAAGACTCTGTGAAAGAGGACAGAGGCCCTCATCTGCTTCCTTTAGAATTGGTGGAATAGCACTTTCCTGCCAGGAAAAATAAAAAACAACCATGCCCACCAGTTTGTAGAGCCCCATTTGTACAGTGCCCTGGTAGCCAAGCTGTTGGAGCTGCCCTAAGATGGACAGTAACAGCCCAGCCCATCGTTGTGCCCTGGGAGCAACTGAGAGGGGACAGCTAGTGGCTCAGGGGCTAACCATGCAATGCTGTCTGGTCCAGCCCCCACCAAACACTGCTGCCAAGGGGACATGGCATTTGGGGCAGGTGCATCAGCCTGTGCTCTCCTCACCCACCTCAGAGTAAGCAGTAGATCTAGACAAAACTTTCTATTTTACCTCATAAGCTTGAATGCAATATCCTAAAATAGCTTTGAAGCTTCACTTTTTGGTACTCTGGTTCCAAGCTGTCAGTGCCTCATAATTTTCAGAGCTGAGATTTACAGGCCTTGGGTTGGAAGAAGGAAGCAACAGCACCAAATAAGTCTAATTCAAAAGTCACTGAAGCTGAAGAAGTCTTTTCAATAGCTTCAGCTTCCAAAGGGTGAGCTCCCAGATCTCCTAGTCCTAAGAATCCAACACTGCATATTGTACAAACCCCATAATAACTTGCCTCTTCAGCAAAGTACCTTTTCTAGCTTGGTCTTAGTAATTCCCAACATGGGACCTTTTGGAACTTATTGCACTGAGGCTTAAAAGGCATCTAGACTAACAGGTTTCTGTCCAGTTTCACTTAAAGACAAGGGAACTGCAAAGGAATTTTGTGTTTGAAGGACTAGTTTTGCTCCAAGCTTTTTAGCCTCCAGATGTCTTGAAGGAGTCCAGAACTGTAGACAGCTGCTCTATGTGCAATAGCCACAAATGACAGTAGGAAGAGGATGAGTGGGAGAAGTCAGTGACTGAGGAAATTTAGGATTCCTATAGGGAGTTAAAAATGAGGTGAGCACAGGGAAGAACCCAACCCTTGCTCTGCATCATGGTGCCTTGATTCATTACCACAGCCATTCTCTGTGGATCTATTTATCTTATCTGCAAAGGCACCCAACTCATTCTTACCCTGTTTTTATTCTTCCGGGCAACATATCCCTTGTAGTCAATTTGGTTGCGCTTTTCCTGAAGGTAAAATTGCACCCAGTTGTGCAAACCTAAGATCTGTTTACCACGCCTAATTTCTCCAACAAAAACATGTTCAAAACCACAGGAATCAAGTCTGCAATAAATCAAAAGAATAATCATTAGGTTTTTTCTTTGTTTAAATAGTTCAGATTGGCTGAGGTAAAAGGCCAGAAGAAACACAAACTTGCTTAGGTTAATCTATGAACAATTTTTCTTTTTTTTGTCAGGTTTTGTTTGGGGTTTGTTGGGTTTTCTTTCCTATTTTGCACAAAATTTGCATGAAATCTAGCCATGAAGCTAAATTTCTATTTGATGATTAAAGTTGTTAGTTAAAGCCATATGTGTGTTGTTATTTATCTTGATTTTAGCAAGGCTTTCAACACTCTCTTCCATAACATCCTTATAGACAAGCTGATGAAATGTGGACTAGATAAATGCACAGTGAGGTGGACTGAAAACTAGTTCAACTTTTGGGCTCAAAGGATTGTGATGAGTGATACAAAGTTCAGCTGGAGGCCAGTCACTAGTGATGTGTTCCAGGGGTTGATACTGGGGCCAGTGTTGTTTTAATATCTTCATTACTGACTTGGATCATGGGACAGAGTGCACCCTCAGCGTGTTGCAGAGGATACAAAACTGGGAGGAGTGGCTGATACACTGATACAGCATTGCACTGCCATTCAGAGGCAACTTGGCAGGCTAGAGAAATGGGCTGACAGGAATCTCGTGAGGTTCAGCAAAGGGAAATAAGTCCTGCACTTAGGGAGGAATAACCCCATGCACAAGTACATGCTGGGGGCCAACCAGCTCGAGAACAGCTTTGCAGAGAAGGACCTGGGTGTCCTAGTGGACAACAATGTGCCCTTGCAGCAAAGAAGGCCAGTGGCCTCCTAGGCTGCATTAAGAAGAGCTCAGCCAGCAGGTCAAGGGAGGTGATCCTTCCCCTCTACTCAGCAGTTGTGAGGCCATATCTGGAGTGCTGAGTCCATTTCTAGGCTCCCCAGAACAAGAAAGACATGGACTTACTGGAGTGAGTCCCACAAAAGGCCACAAAGATGATTAAGGGATTGGAGCATCTGATATAAGAGGAGAGGCTGAGAGAGCTGGGAGTGTTTAGCCTGGAGAAGAGCAGGCTCAGGGGGGATCTTATCAATCTGTATATATATATCTGATAGATGAGAGTAAAGAAGACAAACCAGTCTCTTCTCAGTGGTGCCCAGTGACAGGATGAGTGGCAATGGGCACAAACTGAAATACAGAAAATCCCACTTAAAAATAAGAAAAAACTTTTTTAGTGGAACAGGTTGCTCAGAGAAGTTGTGGGGTCTCCAATCTTGGACATACTCAAAACTTGACTGGACAAGGCCCTGGCCTGCTCTGTCTAATCCTTCTTTGAGCAGGGGGTTTGGACTAGAGACATCCAGAGGTCCTTTCCAGCTATTTTGTGATTCTATGACTGTTTACAAACAATTACTAGAAATTGTTTTTAATTCCTACTATCTGTTTGCACAGAAAGAATTATACACCTAATGGGCATAGAGCTATAAGGACACCAGAGAAGGACTTTGATACACAAATACTGCATATCAGCTAGAATCATCAGTAAGTCTTTAAACATGGTCTGTGCAGGACCAATGAACACCTGATTTTGGACATATTTTGAGACTGTCTTCCATTTTTGTATCTAAAAGGCAGAACTCAATCTTATGTTTACATAAATCAGAATAGTGTGAAGATTACCAGGGGACATATTAATCAAACATACCTGTTGCCTTCTTTTCTGGCATAGAGCTGAAACCAGATGTCATAGAGCTGAGATTTGAAATCAGTAAGGTTTGGCTCTGCCAGGTTTTTTTTAACCAGAAATTGATGAGCTAGCTGGAGGTAAGATAACAAAGACATATACACAGTTTACTTTTCAATTCAGTGTTTGCAGTGACTAAAAAATAAGATCTGTGTTACTCACTTTCATGACTTCAGTTTCTAAGATAGCATCAAGAAAATTATTGTTTTCAGCTATTTCTTCTGGAGTCACTACTTCTGCTACACCAGTTGAAGTCTCATAGTTGTCCAATAAGGAAATAAAGGCTACAGAAAAAGAGAAACTTTCAGCATGTTCATCCTGATGAACAGAACGTATGTATAATAACACCTGTGGTGCAGCCATTAGAGAATACCAGCATATAAAAAAAGGCCATAAAATATAGCAATGCCTTGACTGACCCTAGAGAAAGACACTCCTCTATATGCCAAATTTCATTCTCAGCTACACTGTTGGGTGAATGGCTGGAGGTGACTCAAAGCCAGATTACTGCTGCACTTCTTTTTAAGATACTTATGAACAACTCCCTATTGAGCTCCCTTATGGACCCAAGTGGCTGAAGCAGTAATGACCTTCTACCAAAACAAATCACTGAACACACAGACACAGGCATATGAACTTCAGCAATGCTGACAGAAGACTTTGTGGGCATTACTTCAGTAGAGGAATAATGAAGCATGAATCTACATGAGACAGCTTGAGCTTGAGCTCATGACCACTAAATGGGTGGGTTCATTTTCTCCTTTATTCCCCTTTTGCTATCCATTCCCTCCCATCACTTTGGCTGCACCAGCTCTGACACTCAGGGGACTCTGTGGGCTGATTCAGCACAGAAAGCTGATAGAAAAATACTTGAGATCCAAAATCTAAATGTTTTCCTACCAGGTTAGTGAGCTGAAGTGACTCAGGGAAGGGTTCAGTGAATACCAGAGCTACCTCACTAGGGACAGGATTGTGTGGCTGAGAGCGGTCAGTGGAACAGAGGAAAATGGTGCTCCCCCTTATGCCAGCTGTTTGATCAGCTTAGCAACATATGTAACTCCAGCCTGGGAAAATAAAAATCAGGGAAGGAAACATATATTCATGGACATGCTCAAAGTATAGCGCTGACAGAAATGCAAATGGTAGCTGTGGGCTCAGTGCTCTCTGAAAAGGACTAGAAGCTGTGAGCAAATGAGGAAGGTAGAATTTGACTTCTTTTTCAGTACATGGAAGTACATCAAAGCAATAACAGTCTCTCATCCATTTCACTTCGTAGTGGAAGACCCTCAGAGGAATCCAAATTTTGGCTAAGGCACAAACCAATGTTCTTTCTGAGGCTGAGGCTACAGATAATCTCCATGACCTCATTGCAAATGTTGGGGAAATTACCTTCAAATGACAGGCAGCCTGAAGAGCCTCACCTCCTTCTCATCTCACCATCCAAATTATACACAATGTTATATTCTAAGAATATGCATAAAAAACAAGACAGATTCTCCATGTCATTTCCATCCTTAACAAAACAACAGATCTCACTTGCAAAAGTTTTTATGCTCTTCATGCGTTCTTCATTTACGTAGTGAAACAGATGTCTGGCTGCACTGTCTTCGGTAGCACTGTCACCTGCTTTTCCCTAGGAGAAACACCACAATAAAACAACGATGAAGCAAAATGTACTTAAAGAATACAATGGCTGTCTTTATAATCAAAACAAGAAGCGTAATACTATCAAAATTCTTTGCTATGAATGATCATTTTAGGAACAAGAGAAGATATTACAGAAGAACACCCAGCATCAAGAAAAAAGACATAATCTCTGGCATTACAAGAGTTTGAAATTCCTTTGTTGACTCTTTTTCAGAGATGACTGTGATTACCCATGTGATGGCACAGATTTTAAAAAGGAGATTTGGGCACCTACCTGCTCTGTTCCCTTGTAATCCACAGACCCACTGCATAAAGCTTATGAGGCCACAGAGGGGGCAGTAGAGGTATTGTTTCTCTCCTGAGTGCCAAGCCTGCTCCCCAAGCTAACCAGTCTAATCCTCCTCTCCTCCCTGCTATTGCTTAACCCATCCAACTCCTGAGTAGGATCCCTCAGGCTCAGCCCTTGTTCTTTCTTTTTGGCTTCATGACCACAGCCCCAGCCATCGCCTCAGTGCCAGGGAGGAGCTGAGACAGTTCTGTGCAGCTCCAGCAGATTTGGACAGGCAGACGTTCAGTTGTCTGAGGTTTTCAGAGACTTATAGCTGGCTCATGTTTAAGGGCATTTTAATCAAGGTTACAAATAAGCACATCCAAAACAGAAAGGAGACTTTTTCTGACGGTTTTCAAGTTCTGGCTCCAAAGAGGACATTCTCAAGGAAAGAGGGGAAAAAAGGTGAGTAGCAGTTTGTTAACATGGGCAAAGAGTAACTAGAGCCTTGTTTTGAGAAACAGAGAAGCCACATGGGAGAAGATTTGCCCCCCACACATTCTGGCCTGAGGTAGGTACTCCTCTTTCAAGTTTATCAGCAATAGAAAATTATATCTTACAATAGGAAGCAACAGTGTAGTGAAGTGTGTAAGCACTTGTCTGAGTACAAAAGTGGATACTGACTATTCAGRGACCTGCTGCAATTTGTGGCCATAGCAGATAGTTACGTTTGTGCCACACTGAGCCAGCAGGGAGTCAAATGGCTGCTCATCAAATCTGATACCTACTCCTCCATCACAGTTCCCTGGGAGTGACAGCAGCTACCCCAAAACCCTTCTCACCCACATCTCTGTGCTACTCCACACTCTCCAGGAGAGACCCAGGGATCCTCTTCCCTCTGTGTCCTCCCCCAGTCCCCTAAGAATGACTTGGGACCTGCCTTATCTTTTCCCTCAGTGCAAGTCACTCAGACCATTCATGCAGTCATACACACATACAAACACCCAGTCATACAGTCACAGAAACATCTAGAGTGGAGGGGACCTCAGGATGTCTCTAGTCCACCCTTCTGCTCAAAGTATGGTCAACACTGAATTCAGACTATATTGCTCAGGGTGTTGTCCTAATGGAGCTTGAAAACCTGCGGGGATGGAGATTTCACAACTTCTCTGGGCAACCTGTCCCATTTGCATTTGTCCCTGTTGAATTTCACGAGATTCCTTCAGCCCATTCCTCCAGCCTGTTTAGGTCTATCTGAATGGCAGCCTTGCCCTTGAGCATATTGACTGCTTCCCCCCAGTTTGCTGGCGGCTGCAAACTTGGAAAGGTTGCATTCTGTCTCCTCCTCCAGGTCATTGATAAAGATATTAAATAGTACAGGATGAAAGACAGACCCTTGAGGAACTCCACTTGTAACCAGCTTCCAGGTAGAGTGTGAACCATTAACACACTCAGCCTCCGGCCTTCTCTGTACTATTCCCTCTCCCAAGTGACTCTTCCCCATCAGGAAGTCCTGACTGTACCATTAATGAAAATTATGAAGCATAGGCAGCTCTTAACAAAAGGCAGTTTCACCTATGCCTTTTCCTACAACACCATCCTGCCCTTAATCCTTATGTTACTTAGTAATTAATTACCTGCAGTTCAATTGTGTAGTCTTTCCCAGGCATAAAGCGGTTAACATCCATATCCCACATCTCATTGAAAAGTTTAGAAAGTTCATGGTTTAAGGCCTTCCTGCCAAGAAACACAGCGAAATACACATGTTGAAAAAGACACATACTGTTAGGTCTTTATGAAAGACACTTCTAGAGTCTTTTAGTGTCACTCTAACTATGTTCTGGATACTAATTTGTCATCAGGAGAGCTCCCTCTTTTCCCAACACCTTGCTGTCAGTGTTGCTGTGAAAACCATATAGCATATGGTTGATGTTAATACCTAAAGAATACAAGTAATCTGTAAGGGAATTTGAGCCTCTTCCCTGAAGTTATTTTAGAATATATTTTAACAAAATTCCTGTCAGTAAGCTTCCCTGCTGTTTTCCATGCACTAAAATAAAAATGAAGATGCTGGTGTTTCATTCAGAAGGATTCTACATACAAATCACTGGCAAGCAGGAGACTGTTATCAGCAGGCAACATGCAGCAACACTACTCAACAAAGCAGGAAGCAAAAATTCTCTCTATGATTGCTTTTCTAGCAGCAATCTTATACACATTCTTTCTACCAATTTCCTGCATCTCAGTACTGCAGGACCCCCCATCAGAGATGCTGTCCTTTGCGCATATGCATGGTTACACTGGCATAAAGCTAGAGTAATGAAGGGTCACTAAGACACTAAACACAGAGGCGCCATACAATAAAATTCTCCTGTGCACTGATCCTAAATGCTCATACAAACCTACCTAGGCTGGTCCTTTCCTCATTTTAATGGACTTTTACCCTGCATAATTGTGGATAGTTCTCAGAAATCTATCCATCCATTCATCAACAAGATTTAGGAAGATTTGTTATTGTGATGAACTGCCCAAGAGTAGCTCCAGTTCCAGGACATTATGTCCACACTGACAGACAAGGTCAACACAGAATATGGTAGAGAAGAAAGAGGAATGGATTAGTCTTAAAATGACTGACAGTTGAATTAATCAGTTACAAACCAGCACATGCATCGAAGCGCAGAAAAGAACTCCTGATCTTCTGCTCTAAAGCAGATGTTTTCAAGATGAAAAGTGCAGAAGTTTGTCAATGTGGGCTTTTTTTTTTTTTTTTTCCAAATAGCCATTTGAGCAACTTGCCATGTTTTTAACAACTGGTTCTCCCAAACTGGACCAAGGCACCTTTAGCCCAGCTCTGAACCTCCTGACTGATAACTGTTATGTCCTCTCTTTCTATTCTGGACAGGCTGGAGATACTGCATCCTCAAGCCAGTGGCAGATTGCATGCTGTCCAGCAGAAAGAGCAAACAAATACAGTGGTAAGTTCACAAACAGTCTCCTGACGTGGCAGCCTAGATGTGACTGCACAGAGAAAGCTGTGTAACCTGCAGCAGGAGAGCAAGGAAGAGTGAAACAGTGAGCCAGACAGGCACACCCTGTTGTTGGCAGGGAAGGCACAGAACTCATAGCAGAAAAGAGGGCATTAGTCAAATGGTGGGAGATTGCTTCAGAAGCAATACAGCAAGATTTTACGTGCCTTCTCCTGTACTAGACCGAGCTTTGTGGCTGGCTCAGAAACTGCTGTTCTACATGCCATGTTGATGGAAAAAGAAAGTAGCAAACTGTGCCTGGAGAACTGCAATTTTTTTTTGCCTCATTGAGCAGTCCTTTTTCTCTGGGATGTAGCCCCTACAACCTAAGATTAAAGTCCCCCAAAAGTCCTCAAGGACTTATTGCCTAAAGAAATTCATACCCCTGAGTTAAGAGCCAAAATCAGCTTCTTTGCATTAATGAACTAGAGGATAAACTGCAGCAGCTCAAGAGCATGAAGCACATCTGATATTCAGTGTGAGGAAAGCAACCTCCTACAGAAGGGTAGGGCAGACAATTGTAACTACTTCGGCTGCCACACCTAAATCTCCTGCAACCAGGAATCTGAGCCATCATCTACCTGAACTATGCTGGAGGCACTGACGGTCCGTTTTTGCTCTGGCTCTGTGATACTTTGAGATTATTGTTGATGGGAAAATCTACAAAATCACTTGATTTTGAACTGGGCTTGAACAGGTATGAAATAACTGAAAGAAGGAACAGGACTAAAAGTTCTAGTATATGGGAGCCAAAGGATATGTTTATTGCCTGGGTTAAACATGAATATGAAGGAAGGTTTTTGCATGGAACAAGTATTTGCATAGGTCTTACAGTGGAGTAGAATGATGCTGTCATAGAGCAGATATATTTAGCCCTTGCCCAACCCCTGCTCTGCATATAAAGTAAAAGTGTGGCTTGTGGCATCACATTAACCATATCGACTGTACAGCCCATACAGGATACCCACTCAACTTCAGAGGGAATTAGCTGTCCAACATATCACAGAGGCAAGCAAGAGCAGCATTTTTATTTATTTCCAACTCTACCTCCACAATCTTTCCTGAGTCTTGAGGACAGTAATTCCTCCTCTGAAGAGCTTACAGACCAGCACTAAACAGAAAATTGTTCATCTCATTAGCTCAGCTGAAGTCCCAAGAACAGGATCTGCAAGTTCACAGAAGACTACCAAAGACGTTTTTCAAACTTCAAATGCTGTCTACATTCACGCTACCTTGGAGTGACCTAATTTTACTGGGTCACTTCTCTTCTGCTTTCTGGATGTTTCTGTTGTCTACTCCACTGCATCGACTGATATTATCTGTTTGAATACGTCCATGCTATGTTTAATGCAGTTTTTGCCTTATTGCCTTCACCTAAGTTACTACCCACAGTGGAGAGGTGCTGTCTATTGAACATTCAAGGTATGTGAAATATTAGGGGGGGGGGTTAGCTTTTTTTTAGTATTTTGTACTATATGTGTAGTATTATGTATACATATATTTTAGTAGATAAGTATTTTGGTGAAAATTGTCTTTTCCATACAGGAAATCTGTCGTTCCCTGCAAAACCTCCTGCTTGTTCTTGGTCCTGGTCTGCTCTTGGCAGATTTGTGTTGTTTATGAAGGACAGTTGGGCTCTGTTTCGTCTTTCCTCCTCTAGAAATGTTATGATATATTCCATGCACTCATGGAGACAAGTTCAAAGCGTCTTTACTTGGAAGAGGGTTACAGCAAGAGCATACCTACGGATTTCAGTCCTCATATTTATTTAATAAACATACTCCTGCTAAACATATTCCTGCATTCAGAAAATGTGCCCCAAGACTTTAAAATCACTTAATTTTATAAAATAAATGCCTTTTCTCTCCTTTTCCTCTGCTGGGTGCTACCACAATATCATCAGGGACTCTCCAGCTCCTTTTTGGCGTCCCTTTCATTTCCAAAAAGAGGAGAGAGAGCAGCTGCACACATTTTACCTGAAAGTTAGAATAAAGAGAAATATATCCCTGCCAAAGCAAAGAACTTGTTTGGCGACTTATATAGTCATCTTGTAAAAACTGTTTCTGGACAGTATTTCTTTAAAAAAAGGCCTGTAATTTAACCTACACATGTGAGGTAAGACAACTTCAAAGTGAAGAAGCCCAACACCTTCATGTAAATCTATGACACATAGCATTTAGGTAAATGCTATGTGTTTCATGAAAAAGAGTATTGTGTATTTACCTTCTGGTTTTCAATATGATTGCACGTATCATTCAAATCAGAGGTCTTTATCATTCATTTATAATCCCCTCCCTATAGTGATATCCCTCAGCTGTTAGATTTGTGATTTGGAATAAATCATTTTTACACATGAAGTCTGGCCAATTGGATTTTGTCCAGTTGGAGTCTTGCTCAAATCTCCTTAAGTGCACAAAACACCAGCCCATCAACAAAAACCACTTACTCGCAGTAAGTAAGAGCTGAGAAGACTTTTAGGGAGAATCTTTGCAACACTAACTCTAAGGTAACAGCAGTACAGCTAGAGCAAAAGAATCTCCATTGTTATTATTGCTTTCAAATGAAACATTTACATGATATGCCACTTTTTCAAAGTGATTTTCTTGTATGAAACCTTCACTCTGCACAAAACAATTCCCCAACATGAAATATTTTATTGTGATAAACCAGAAATGACTCAAGAGATGAAGAGAATTAAAGGGTCAGCAGAGAATCAGGTCAGCAAGTCAAATCAAGAAAAATATATATTGCCAATGGTCACACAGAGCTCTGCAAAGAAGGTTTGACTGAACATCTTTTCTAAAGTAAATTTATCTTCACAGGTCCTTTGAACAATGTCCAGTTGTTTTTAATCCTTTAATCTTAGTCTAGGGTGCAGAAGCATTTGGAAAGCTTGATGAGCAAACTTTTACAAGAAGTTTTCATTCATTTAAAAAAATTTGGTTCTAATGTTGTGAAATACATTCACCATCTCATAGGGTTAATACAAGATATAACAATTCTTTTGATTTTCCTCTTTCTTATATCGGTATGTATTTATTTTATTGACTCCAATAGTGTTTTTTTAGTTTAAACTAGATATTTGAAAGACAAAAGAACTAATAAGACAGGTTTTGTAGGTGGAAATGAAAATTGATTGTCAAGCGATAAAAGTAGGAAGTTATTCAGTCACTCTGACAAAGTCCTGGGCAGGCAAATGATGACTAGAGAAACAACTTTACATTATCAGCTATGTGTAAGCAAAATATAATCTTAGCATCACCCTACTTCAGCTAAAACAGTTTATGTTTCGGTTGTCTTTTTAGTCCTCACCAACTTTTTACATTGAAGTGAATTAGTAAAACAGAATAGAAACAAGAAGCAGGATTCYTGCAATGCTGCATTTCACCTAAGTCCCTTTTACACACATTTCCCAAACAAATACATCCCATTCCCATTGTCCTTGGTGTTAAAAAAAGAACTAACATGATTTTCTCTTACCCATTAGCCATGCCAGGAAGAAATCTTTCTCTTAGCAAATACACTAAGCAGAGAAAATCTGAAGCTCAGAAATCCTTCGGTAGTCCAACAAATGGAGTTGTCTCTGTCTTACACTCCACTTGCCTGCTTAGGACTGTCACTCARTTGACAGGCAGGGCAAAAAGGCAATGAAGAAGCAGGAGGTGCTAAACCCCACAGTAAAACGTGGCAGGTAACGACAGTACCTTGCCTTGTGCCTCTGTCAGCAGAGACGCACTAATACCAGGAAGTCAGAGCCACCTCCACCAGTCTCATTCRGCATCTTATCATTGTAGGCAATCAGTACAACAAAGAATATAGACAAATATGGTGGAGCTGGCTTCATTTCCCACCTGGGTCTTGTATGTGAATTTGAGATCCTTGTACAAACTTTAGACTTTGGTCATGTCATTACTTCTGGATTTATGTTGGATTATTTATTAATAGAGTTTAGATCCCCATGTGAATTTTAGGCCCCAAAACAAAGCTCTTCAAGTCTGAAAGCCTTGACTGAAATGGACAGGCTATTCTGGTGTTACTGTTTTAGGTACAGTTATAATATGGCAATGGAAGGGAAGCTGACAATAAATCAGGGATCTAAGGAAATTATAGGTAGGGAAGAAAAAACAAACACCTTGTGCTTTTCTGCTTGCAGCTGAAATTGCTAGTTGGGATCTTTTATGTGATAGGAGGCATTACAACCAGGAAATGTTTTACAAATGCAGCACTGCAGGCCTCACTGGAAGCAAGTGGTGGCAGGTGCTTGTAAGCGTAGGTACTCCCTCCAGTACCTTTCCTGGGAAGCAAGCATTCATTTTGTGGCTAAATTAAAGCTTCAGTTTTAAAAGCTTATTTTTGTTTGATTGATTTTTTTTGAATTTCCTTCCTCATATTAATTAATTCCTGAAGACATAGCTTTAGGTCTTAGACTCTATATATACAGAAGCCAAATGTTTTGGCGTTAGGCTTCCATTTATACAAATGGTTCTGTACTTCTGGTCCAGGTACCTCTTCAAAGAAACATATTAGAGATAAACAAAACTCCAGGTAATGAAGATGTCTGCCACATGAAATTGCATGTGGGACTGGACATGTAGTTAGCTCACTTAACACACTGAAAAATGAAGCTTTATTTTAACACTGGCAAGAGAAATTAATGTATCTCAAAATTCAAAATCCTTAATTTTAACAGAAGTTTTTCTTTACAATTTTTTATTACCATTTATTGCAGTTGTTGGCAAGCAAGATAAACCAAAAAATACAGTGCTTGTGTTTATCATCTGAATGTAAGAAGTCTTTTCCTAGGCTTTCATTTAAAATACATAAGTCAGTGGGCATATTCCTTCTATAACAAAGTCATAACTCCTTTAATCACATTAGTGGAAAGAGAGTTTGGGAGCCTAGGGAATTTTCTTTTACAAGCAGCATCTCCACTGGAGTTAGCAGATTTAAATTATTCTTTGATAAAATTACACCCCAGTAAACCAGGTAATGCCAGGGATCAATTTGATCCTACAGGTCAGATCAGTATCATTGCTAATGATTTCATAACCAAACTTATACTCAGATGTCTCACAAAACTTCTGTCCTATGATTTAACTGTTGAGATAAGAAAATCTTAAGGATCCCAAAGAATATAAAAGTGTCCCTTTGCCAGCAGAAACAAAGAGCTGATCAAAGGCTAATGAAAACAGCGCAGAATCCCTGTTTTTCCCAGCTCTAACACAAACAAGGTCACATTAAGAAAACCTGAATGTTCAGAGAATGATTTTGCTAACACTACGTGTTGACTTTCTCTGCTGAAGAGAACAGGCAATGTTTTGTTAAACTCCTTCCACAGGACAGGCAAAAACATCTGTGGGGATCAGGAGACTGGTTTTTTTTCTTTGCTGTGCACAAACTGAGGTATGCCTCCCCCTGCTTTTTGTTCTGCTCTTCCGGGACGAGGCAAGGTGGAGAAGATGTGCACTCATCTCACTCACATTGGAATGGCACTTCCAGAAGGCATGGGGCAACAGGCTTGCAGAAGACGGTCTACCTAACAAAATTGCCACCTCACCACCAGGCACTAAGCTTTGCCATGGTCAAGGATCAAAGAAACCTTGTGAATGAAGCCTGTTTCTAAAGAATGTAAGTAGGTCTGTGCTGCTTCTGAGAGTGAGTTTCTGGCCTAAGTATTTTGCTTTTCTAACCAAGGTGATCAATAGATGAATGCTGGTTTGTTTTAGAGAAACTCTCTTCTTTTGTCAGTTGCCTAAGCTTCCCTGAAAAGGGAAGGTGTTCATTCAGAGCTAATTTAAACCTCTTTGGTGGATCCACAGAAGATGAGCAAGGACACTGTGCTTTACCGGCTTCCTGAACCAAAGCAGCCAGGGCTCAGACGTGCCCAGAGGGCCCACATGGGCTGGCTGGACAGGGCTACTTGGGGAGACCGAGACTGGCATCGAGAACAAACACTGCATGTCCACAGCAAGCTCAGTCCTTTCCCCGGAGATGCTCAAGCAGGCCCTTGGTTCACCTTTTGTGTGAGGATATAGGGAAGAGGAAAATTCCTGAGAAATGAACTTTGCTGGACATTTCCACCAGGAGCTTTGGCTCTGGCCTTCAAGTCTCCCCAAGCTGTTCTGAGCGAGCGTCCCCACAGAGGTGTCTGGGTAACTGCTTTCTGCTGGCCTTCCAGCACGGCTGCACACTGCTGAAACCGGGCTGACATTGAACAGCACCGGAGGCACAATCCAGGCAAGTCTCAAGCTGGAGCCTCACCTTAAAGAGTCACTCCCACCACGCTCCCTGTTCCCAGTGCCCATCCTGTCTCTTATTTATCTCCCCAGTTTTCTAAGCCTCAGCATCTCAAAGAGAAACGTAAGAGAGGATTACGCAGCCAGGCGTATTTTGTCATAGAAATGCCAGAAATTAATAACTTCATCCCTGCAGCTAAGTGCCATTACCTAGAGCCTTCACATTTCCTTGCAGTGATATGACCTGTTTACCTTCGGTTTCATCTGTCAACCCGCTTTCATCTACCAGTGCTAATTCCCAGACTTAATGCGTAAGTCATGGTTGATTTATGACTGTTCTCATGATCAGATTAGCTGCCTGGGCAGACAGCAAACCTGGGGAGAAA
Source organism: Apteryx rowi (assembly GCF_003343035.1). Classification (NCBI taxonomy): domain Eukaryota; kingdom Metazoa; phylum Chordata; class Aves; order Apterygiformes; family Apterygidae; genus Apteryx; species Apteryx rowi. The sequence goes on along the minus strand of NW_020449008.1, from coordinate 18,726 downwards.
CCAAACCCAGGGAGAAAGCAGATGCTGGGACATGCAGGTGGCTCAGTACCCCCGTATGAGCCGAGTGGCCAGGGGAGGACAAAGGCACCTCTTTTTATTGTTTTTTAATCTTAATATTAGGACTATCAAATATAGGCTTTTTTGGTTAGGAGAAGCTATATCTAAGAACCATTGATGCCTGTTTACTGTAAGTTACAACATATTAATTAAAGAGCTTGGGGTGTTTTACCCTTAGCGCAGATATGAAGATGTGTTTGCTTACTAGTCATTAATTTGTATACATCAATGTAAACCAAAATTTTCTTAAGCCTGGTTGAAAACATCCTCTCTTATTCCAAAGGTCATTTTTTGTACTCTTCAGATATACATCGTCATTAATGACTTACTCCGAATTACACGCAGGGGTTGATTTTGTAGAAGTATAAGCAGGGGAAGTTGAGGCCTAAGAAGTTTGTGTGATATCTATGGATTGTTTTGTTGCAATGTCGATAAACAGAAGCTATCCTCTTCTTATCCTGAAAGGATATAGGGACTTTGTTTAAAAATAAAGATATTACAGTTTTATTAAGTAGAACACTTGTTTTTCCCACCATTATTTTTTGTTATTATGAATGGGCAAGAGAGTTGTGTTAATACCTTATGATAGTATGATAAGGACATACAAAAGTGATTGGCTTAGCTAGTGAAAAATATACATTTGTTCATTTTTTGGTACAGAGAGGCATAGCAGATAAACATGCAAAGCAGATAAATGAAGCCATGCTTAGAGGGTTTTGTTGTTGCTGTTATTTCCACAAATCCCCCAGCACGATATTTTCAGACATCATGACACTCTGCTTCCATCCGCCGGTATGAAGGCAAATAAACGAAGCGGTACGCAAACGCGACCCCGGCGGCGCTGGCGTTGCCCCCGCGCGGGGCTCGGGCGCCCTCTGGCGGGCGCCCCCAGCTCCAAGCAGCCGGTCGKGGCGAGGGAGGGAGGCCTTCGGAAGAGCGGCCCGGCGCGGGGAATAAAGGCGGCCCGGTGCGGCCGGTAACGCCTCCAACGGCCGGGCCCGCCCCGGAAAGGCAGGCGGCCGCCCCTCCCCCCACCCCGTATCCCGCGGCCAGGCCGCGCCGAACCGCGCCTCA